>NC_059157.1:43111341-43208931 GCF_019923935.1 Bubalus bubalis
ATTACTGATATAAAGATTAAGTCAGAAGATAGAACATTTGGAACGATTTTTTTGTTTTCTTTAACTTCCACTGCTGACTGAGGCTATTAAGGGCTTAAAAAAAAACAACTTTAATGGAATGATCATTCGCTATAATATTTTTAAATAACTTTTAAAAAATGTTTGTTGTCCTACAATTTTAATAAACTCTATTGTCCTAACAAATCAATATCTAGAGTCTTAGATGCTATATATTCTGTTGTTTAAAATTGTTTCAGTGTAAGAAAATTATGTGTTGAGTGACAGGGAATTAACTGTGGAGATTTTCAGATCTTCTAGGAGGTTCTCAGGCATGGAGACACAAACAACAGATTAAGTTAATTGAAAGAGAACCAAGAAAGTAGAGTCATTCTCCCCAACAGAACTGTGTGCGCAGCAGCCAGCCAGGACTCTCTGTGACAGGAAGCAGATTCAGGAGCTTCTCTTTCAGGACCTACCCTCCTCCCTCGACAGATCCTTCTCTTTAAAGTCCAGGAATAAGCTGTAATAAGACATTAACAATAGAGAATAGTTATTTTGTTTCTACAGCAGCTTCTCTTATTTTTTGTCTTTATGAAGTTTTGCATGTGGTGTGAAAGTAACCCACACTTATATAAATGTACATATTATAGACGTCGGTAATATAGCAAGTGAAGCATCACTTAATACTACAAACAGAGGAGGCTCGTTGGTAGTTTCTGCCAGGCTTGCTTTGGTTCCTTAAAAACAGTCGTCCTCAAAGTCCCCCAGGGGTCCAGGGAGAGAGGGAGAAGAGAGCTGCCCTGGGGGGCAGGCGGAGGTGCCTGAGCTCCTCTTCTCTCTGTCTCACACCTGCTGGGTGTTTTGGTGATGCACTTAGCAGCACCTCGGAGTCCTGGTTAAGGTCCATTTCTCTTTGAAGAGAAAAGCCCTGTGAATGATCTCAGTACCAGTTCTTTCTCCAGATAGCAGGGAGAGAGACCCCTGGGGCACCTCAGAGGGCCAGATGCAGAAGAGTTAACACCACGTGGAGGTGGAGACTCCACCATTGTCCTGCGGTGGCAGCAGATTTCTGTGGAGAGTGTTTAGGGTTGGTCTTCCAGCTGGAGCACAGGGGCCGGGGGTGTGAATGCAGCCACTTCTCAGCAGACCCGTTGTGTTTCATTTCTTTGACATGTTCCTTCCACATAACTTGAAAGAGCTGATGGAATTACGGGAGGAAGGACCCCTACCCAGCTGCATCCATCTCCAGCTGTAGAATCTAAAGACCTGAAGTAGAAACGTGCATTTTAAATCTGAGAGTTGCTGTATAGTGTGTACACAGGGTATTCAGTATAGATTGAGTGTCGTTTTGGTGTGAGTAATGCTTTCACGTGTGGCTCTGGGAAATTTTAGCACAAAGGTGTTTGAAGTGAACAAGACCAGGTGACCAGCACAGAGAAGCCCATTATACTTCCCACTGTGTCCTTTTAGTTATAAATCACCTCCTTTTTTCCTTAGAAAAAAGAGGCAAGTTGTTAAATTTTACTTTTATCATTAAAGACAAGTTAGTTACATTGGTGTAGAATAAGTGACATCTCCAGCAGGTAGGGAGGAGTTATTTGTTCAGCCATGGTGCTCAGAATGTAGAGTCCTATGTTTCTATAGGAAAAGGAATCAAATTGGGCTCTAGAATTGGAACTTAATCTCTTATTGGTAAGTCAGACTCTTTGTGACCCCATGGACTGCACGCCAGGCTCCCCTGTCCTTCAGTATCTCCCATAGTTTGTTCAAACTCATGCCCATTGAGTCAGTGATACAATCCAGCCATCTCATCCAGAATACCCATAGGTGGGGTCCACTCATGAGCACTTTAGAATCCATCTCGTCATTTCATAGCTGGGCCTTAACTTTTGTGTTCCGTCAAGGGCACAGGCATGTGAGTCCTTGGGGACTGTTGGTGGCCTCATGCATTCTGATACGGTGGGGTTGCGTGGTGTGGGGATGAGAAGGCTGAGAAGCAGGTAAGGCAAGGTAGATCACAAAGCGCTTCATAGGTCGAGTTTTAAGAGCTTCTGTTAGATTCTGTGGACAGTTTTAGAAACTTTCCCGTGTTTAGGAATCACCTCGTTAATTAAATGGTGCCCCAAAGGTTTCCCTTGAAAGCCTCTAATGAAGTAGGTCTGGAGTGAGACCCAGAAATCCTTCCTGTTCTTTGAAGAGTACTTATTCATGGAAAGGAGCTGGAATCTGTATAACCCTTGTCACATAAGCTTCCCTATTGTGGAGTAGACAGCTAACCCAGTGAAAACAGAGAGGAAAGTACAGTTAGGTTATTTAGGATTTGCCTGTGAAATGTTTGTCAGAAAGTAGTGTTCCGTGGGTGTCTTGCATCTCTGAGCAGAGGCACCAACTGCCTTTTGTTCTCTGCTCTTTTTAAGGACATTTCTGTAGAGAATGTCCTTGGAAGACAGACATGCTGTCTCCTTCCAGAGCAGAAGGCAGGCTTTCGTGCTGTGGAGAACAGTGACGAAGATGTGACTCTTAAGATGCTGGGCACGTTTGCCTGCAGGTTGGGGTTTCCTAACTGTAATACACGCCCACTGTGCCCCGCCAGCCTGCGCCTCACCAGCCCCCAAGGACTCGAGGGAGGAGAAACCACGTTTCTGTGACACCACATCAGCTAACTCTGTACCCTGCAATTAGGACAAAATCTTTGAAATGTCACAGTACTCGACAGTGCCTGGGTGTGCTGATTTTATATCCCACTTGTTGTTTGTTAAACTTCTTTGATCTTATCATAATTTTTTAATTTAATTTGAGAAGATTTGGGCCATTATTTCTACAAAATACTTTTCTGTTTCTTCCTACCCTCCTTTTCTGAAACTCTTGTTCACTTGTGTTGGAGAGCTTGGCCCTGATCTCTGAGGCATGATTTTTTCCCCCTCAATATTTGTTTGCCTCTTTTTTTATTAGATTTTTTTCTGTTATCTATTTTCAAATTCATTGTTTATCTTACGCCATCTAAACATCTGACATTAAGACCATCCAGTAATTATTTTCATTTTACTTGCACTTTCAACACTAGAATTTCCTATTGGCTCTTTCTTATGCTTTCCATTTCTCCCTTGATATTTCTTGTTTGTTGAATCATTGTTAGTATATTGTCCTTTAATAGTCTGAACATATTTATAATTGCTGTTTTGACATCTCTTTATACTAAGTCCAACACCTAGTCAGTCCCACACAGACAGTTGCTACTGACTGCTTTTTCATTTTTTCTAATATAGATCACACTTTCCTGATTCTGTATCTGGTAATTTTGGTTGAAAACTGACATTCAAGATAAAGTACAGCAAGGACTCAAGGTTTTTTCCCCCTCAGGACTTTTGAATTATTTTTAGTAACTGGCCTGAACTTCAGCTGCAAAATGAGTGTCTCTCCTGATGTGCAGCTCTGGCTGTGTCTGCTTATTTTATCATCTGTCTGTTTACTTCTTTATTTCTGCTATGGTCCCATCTATCTATTCATAGTTCAGTGACCAGTTCCAGTGGCTTCAACAGAGTTGTAATCAGGCATCTATTCTATAAAGCTTCTAACTTCTGGAAACTGACTTGTCTGTGGGTTGAGAAATGCGTTCAGATGTACATCCAGTGCTCAGTGGCTTTCATTTATCTCGGGTGTTGGATCTGTCTCCCCCAGATGTTCACAGGGAAGCAGGCAGGAAGAGGTGTGGACAGCACGTCTCAGTCCTTCTGTGGTCCTCCTCCTTCTAGGATCTTCCTATTAAGTCTCTGGCTGATGGCCTCTCGCTTGAATGCAGCCTGCCAGCTTGGGGTGAGAAATCTGTTCTCTAAACTAAAAATGCCAGTTTAGCCAACAAGGTCATGGTGTGTGAACAACCTCTGTCCTGCCTCATGGAGTTTCCTCTGGCCATGAAGCCACAGGCTGCCCCATCCAGACAATCAGGGAAGGGAGTGACAGCTGGCGGGAAAGCTGCAGACTCACAAATGACAAGATTACCCAGAATTGTAATTTCTTTTTTTATAAAAATGAATTAAAGCTGCCCAATTCATTGTCTTCTGCATTTGGTAAATGTTCAGGAAATTGATATGGTTGTTTCTGACATTTTGTCGAGGCTTCTACTTGTTTTCTGCAGTAGGGAACCAGGTAAACATTTTATAACAGCCCAACCAGAAGCAGTGGGCTCATTTAAGAACTGATCTTATAAAACGCCATCTTAAAGGTGTTCAGCTGTAGTTATGTGAAAGACTGAACTTTAGACAGTGTATGTAATTTTAAGAAATTCCGCATGTTCCCTAGCAGTGTAAGGGCTGGATTGCTTGAGAGGTATACTTTCAGTATTTTCTAAAAAAGCTGACACAGTATTTCTCAAAATGACCTGCATCATTTTACATCCCCACCAGCAGTGTGTGAGTTCCCACGTGAGCTACAGTCTCACCACCCCTGATATCTTCAAATCTGGTCACTCACTGTAGTGGGAATGAAAGTTCCTCCAAGAAAAACAGGGTAACTATAGGAATCATCACATTGTCACCTCTGTCAAGAGTCACAGCCCTTTTAGAGTTGTTTTCCAGAGTATGGAGACTGATTTTCATGTATTTTAATGGGTTTTCCAGCTGTTTACAGCAAGAGAATAGCTTTTATTCCAGCTACTCTACTAGGACTGATAGCAGACCCATAGCTCGAATGTGACCTAAGACTCCCTGGTCTGAGCACGTTCTTGGTATTTTCCTAGCTTTTCATTTATAGGTAATAATGCTTAGGAAGCAATAAACTGCCAGTTACCCTATGGACAGTGTCACAGGTGGCTTGGGTGTCTCTGTATCATTAGATGCAGGCTAACTGTGCCTTGTCTTAAGTTTATCCACTGTGTCTGTTGTGTTATATGGGGTTTCGTCTGTCTGTGTCTCTGTGTGGTCTATGTCTTTGCTTCCTCATTTGGATTTATTTTGATACCTTGAGTGTGAGGAGGTCTCCAGATGCAGCCTCCACGTGGTTCTGCCCCTCTCCGTGTACAGAGACCACTTGGACACCAGCGGAGCCTTCCTTCCCTCCCCGGCAGTGCATCTGGGCCTCAAGCCACTTTGACTAAATAAAGTAGATGTTGTTTAAAACCACAGTGACTTGGGGTAGATTATTTATACAACCCAAAATTCCAGGGATATTTATATTTTGTTTTCATCTGGACCTTTATATGTTTATAATGTCCTTCATTTCATTTTTCATTTCTTAGTTTTATAATGTATTAACTTTAATTTTTGACTTCCACCTATTATAATCCCCCCAACATACTCTTTCCTGACTTTCTCTTGACAATTCTTTTCATTTACCATTGTGTTATTTCTAAGTTGTAAGAACACTTAAGATTATTATACCTTTTGGCCTATCCTCAATGCACTTTTCTTTACTCATGAAAAAGTGAAAATGTTTGTCGCTCAGTTGTGTCCAACTCTTTGTGACCCCATGGGCTGTACCCACAGACTCCTCTCTCCATGGAATTCTCCATGCAAGAATACTGGAGTGGGTTTCCATTCCCTTCTCCAGGGGAGCCTCCCTTCTTCAGTCGTACTTTTATTTAAATATATTTAGTCCTTGACTAGTTCTTTAACTGGTCTGGTTTTACCTAGTCATTCCATTTATTGCTTTGTATTGGACAAGTCAATGTTCAGTTTCTAACAATAATTCACAGGTATCCTTGACACAACTGGTTCAATAATGCATAATCAATTCAATGTTTTTTTGCAAAATACCTGGTGATGAATCATAAAACGAGTAACCATTGATATCTGACACATTTTATTTTCAAAGACATGTATGTTTCAAAGACTTTTTGTGCTCTATATGTATTTTCACCACCATGCTTTGTAACATACAGATTCACCTTTGCATTGTACTGAATAGTGTTTCCTCAGCTTCTTTGAAAATATTGTCAGTTGTGGTTATAGAACAGACTCTATAGAAGAAAAACATAGGTACTGTTTCTTCAGTCATTTCAGCCTTGGCATTGGCTCCTGGAATAAACAACTAGGCAGTATTGGTAACATCCATTGACTTCTAAAGGCCCAAGAAAGTTCACTTGAAATTATTTGTCTTAGTTTTTTATTGACTGATAATACTTTCAGTGTCATTAACTTGCCAAACAACTGTTCTCACTGAAGGATAATAGTCTTTAAAAGGCCACTTTAAACACACTTCAACTGCTGCAATCAAACACAATTAATTCAGCATGGGAACACTGCTTTCCCTGCTCTGCTAGCAAAAGAATCACCCAGGAAATTACTTTGTTGCAGCCTTAATTTATTTTTTTTTGTATTTATGAAAGAATTTTGTCCAGATGTTGGATTACATTATACAGTTAATAATTTTTCGGAATGCTGCTTTCTGTGAGTTGAAAAGAATGGATTTAATCTGGTAATACTGGTGTATATATATTATTTTAGCCCAAGTATAGTGTCATTGCATAGTAGCCACAATGTTAACCATATATTTTGATAAGCAAATAATGAATACTCTGCTACTGCTGCTGCTAAGTCGCTTCAGTCGTGTCCGACTCTGTGTGACCCCATAGATGGTAGCCCACCAGGCTCCTCCATCCCTGGGACTCTCCAGGCAAGAATACTGGAGTGGGTTGCCATTTCCTTCTCCAATGCATGCATGCTAAGTCGTTTCAGTCATGTCTGACTCTGTGCGACACAATGGACAGCAGCCCACCAGGCTCCTCTGTTCCTGGGATTCTCCAGGCAAGAATACTGGAGTGGGTTGCCATTTCTTTCTCCAATGAATATTCTGTTATGCCTTAAAATTATGAGACTCAAAGTTCATTTTTTTCTTCTTTTGATCTAATGGGACCTTTACTTTCTGTGTTACCTGATGATCTCATATGCCACTTTTCACAGTTCTTCATTGTGTTTTTTGCTTTCTTGACATGCTTTTTCTAAGGAATTGTATTTAAGTTTCATCACTCACGAGCTGAGACCTTGCACTCCTCTGCTTCTCTCTTCTGTGCAGTTCTAACTCTGCTGGTTTCAGAACATCCATTTCCCCATGTAAATGTGGTTTGAACCTGCAGTGTTATGGTAATAATCCAACATTGCTTGAATCTTCATTTCTCTCTTATCTTTTCATGGACTAGCTTTATTATTCACAGACAACTTCTTCTCTGAATTATAAAATGATACAAAATGGTGGTTTTCAAATTTCATCAATTTTCCCCACACTCCTTAGTTGGCCTTGTTTTCTAAGGAAGAGTTTTCTATCATGAAACTCAGCTGTCTGGTTTTGAAATACTATTCCTGTTGAAAACCAGGATGGTGAGAAGCAAAGCCAGATCTGGGTGCACCGAGGAGAAAACATGGAGCAAAGAGCACAGAGACCAGAGATAGTCTGTGCAGTGTGTTTTGATCTGGAGGAGAACCAAAGATGTGTTGTCTCAGGAAGAAGACGTGGTGGCCGTCAGGGTGTGGTTACAGGGTGTTGTCTCAGAAAGAAGAAGTGGTGGCCATCAGGGTGTGGTTACAGGGCGGCTGGAATTGTGCTGCAGCACCTCAGCACTCTGCTGAAATGGAGTGAAACTTGTCTGGCAACACTCTCAGATGCACCTCCAAGTTGTGTTTGATAAGGGCCCCTGACCAGTCAGGTTGACGTGTGAAATTAATCAGATCACAGATCTGTTCTTCCACCCATTTCACTACCTACCCTTCCCTTACAAAGCCTAATTGTGTGTAAAGCCATTCGTTGAATCCACCCTATCTGAGACTCACACCTCTCAACCACAAGGCTACCTACTGGCTGTCCGGCTTGAAATGTGCAGAGACATGAAATGTAGAACCTTTTGAAGCAAGCAGGTCCACCTTTGAGAACCCTGCTGTCAAAGTCTTCTGAACAGTGAGATCAGACCATCTCTCAGTATGCACGCTTGTTCTGGCTCTGACCCAATGGTTAGGAATGCATGACATCCCTACCAGATATATATATATACTTCAAATATTTGAAAAATATTATCTCATTTTTGTGTGTTAACTTTTCTTCACTTTTGTATGTTATGTCTCAAACAGTCCAAATTCCTACAAGACTCAGTTCAGCTCTGGCTTTCTCTAAGTGTGAGGGCTTTGCTGTTGCTAGTCTCCTGAGAATTTGTGATGTTCATGGCAATATTTGGATACCAGGAAGGGACCATCTGGTGCACTTAGAATAGTCAGTGCCCTCTGACCCTAATATTTCTACACAAAACTGAAGCCCTAGAAATAGAGGAAATAGAGTTCCTAAAAATATTTGTGAGCAATATAGATGTATTGATTTCTACAAAGATTTATCATTGTTTTTAGGGTTTATAAAGCCAAACTTTACAAATGATGTGTTGTGGAAATGAAAAAGAATTCTGAAAACATGTATGCTTTGAGGGGTCTTATATATAAATGAAGTCAGTTCCTGACCAGGCTGGTTCCACCACCAGTCATATTTACATCCTCAGTGTCCCCAGAATATAGCCCAGTCTTTGAACTAGGTGACCCCAGCCCTGGGAACTGAGAACCTTGTACAGTGACAATATGTGTGGTAGCACTTATTTCAAGTGTTCGGCTCAGTAGCTATACTTTTGTATATAATTTTTGTATATACTTGTATAATTTTTGTATAATTTTGTATACACTTTTGTATGTAAGAGAATCAGTGTATTAAAGATATATATTTTTTTTTTCTGTGTCAAACAACATTTTGAAAAAAATAAAAATATGTTAGGCAGGCAAAAAACCATAAGGAACAGATATATCTTATAATGTGAGGATGGCCCAGGAAAAAATACAACCAGTGACTACTGGAGCCACTCTAGATTTTATGCTTTAGGACATCTTTCTCTTGGCATGAGAGTGAAAATTGTGCTAGGTAATGCTTAACTCTTGACTCATCTTTGTGTAGGTGAAGCCAGTGACATACTTGTAAGTGCAAAAGTGCCTGAGATGCTAGTGTCTGAATTGGAAGGATTATAGATCTAGGTAGGAGAAGAGTTTCTATAGAACAGAAGGGTTTCTACTGGGAACAAACAGTGGGGAAAGTCCCATAGTTTATGCTTTCAAAGAATATAGTTAATTCTAGGGACATTAGAAGGAACATTAGATAAGGATTTATGCCCTATTTATATCAATTCTACCAGTCAACATTGAGTATCATTTCTACAGGTCAAATGTTGTATGTACGTATTTTGGAAACAAATAGAAGGTTGCTTCTATTGCCTGTGGAATCCTATTAACAAAATGCATGTAGAACTTCAGCAGAAACACTGTCTAAATTGCTAAAGTGGGCAGTACCTAATTAAAATGTACAGAATTGATCATTTAAATGACAATAAAATATCACATCTAGACTATTGATTTCTTAAAATATGAAAGATAATATCCCTACTGGAAAGTTGTGGTGAGATGGTCTCTCTTCTACAGTCTTAATGGAAGTATAAATTGATAGTATATTTTAGAAAGCATTTTGGCAATGTCTAGTAAAATTGTCTGCTTTATAACCTGGCATTTCTGTTTTAACAGTTTATCCTCTAGGTAATTTCCTCAAGTCTGAAAAAACATGTGCAACAAGATAGCACTTTTATATCAGTGACATGTTAGAAATAACTGGGCTTCCCTGGTGGCTCAGTGATAAACAATCTGTCTGCAATGCCAGAGCCCCGGGTTCTGTCCCTTAGTGGAGAAGATCCCCTGGAGAAGGGAATGACTATCCAACCCAGTGTTCTTGCCTAGAGAATTCTGTGGACAGAGGAGCCTGGCAGGCTACAGTCCATGGGGTTGCAAGTGTCAGACACAACTTAATGACTAAACAACAACACAGTAATAATGCCACCAATCCTATACAAAACCCTCCAACAAATGGAAAAGAGACACTTCTAAATTCAGTTTAAGACCTTCACCCAATCTGTACTGAAATGTGAAAAGAAACATTTCAAGAAAATAAATTATCATCATAAACATAGATATGGATTTGGAATATGGGTCAAGGGTCAATGAGGGTAGAATATTAGCTTTCCATAGGGCTATACTCCTGATTTAGTTTAGACATTTCCCCCTCGTTTCACTAACACTTAACAGCAACCACGACCTGAATGTTGAAACAGTGTGTGCCAGAGTTTGGGGTAAGTCATTTGCACGCCAACATAAAAGAACAGTATGTGTGTTCTTAAGGTATGCACTGGCATCTCTCTGCCCTTTATTAACTCCATCCCCTGGAAAGGGGAGTGGGTTAGCTGATGGATGCTTTTGGTGAGAATCATTGAGTAGGTACAGCTTGGCTTCATCCTTCCTCCATTGGGAACTATGTTGTCCAGAGAAAGCTCGCACTCTCGTTGTCAGCAACTCCAAAGTGTACATTGTAGGGAGGTCCTGGGCTTCTGAAGAAAGCTCGCCCTGGTCCTGCACACTGGAAATAGTGAAAAACTTGCAAACTCAGAATTCAGTATCAGCATGGACGTCTTTCTAACAGAAGTAACTAGGCCACAGTGAGTGATGATGTTGATTTGGGCACTTCTGTATTTACATGGGGCTTCCCTGGTGGAATGATTTATTTTACAACTTCTTCTATAAAGAGTTCATGGAGAACAGTCCAGCTCTTAGGGATCCCCTCAGAGGCCTCAGCAAATACTGAGAGCAGGAGTGATTTGGAACTAAGGAGGTTTATGGAAGAGTCTAGCGGATGGAGTGTTTATGAGCAATGTTTCTTCAAGAATAAGGAAGATAAGAAACGCTGGCAAGCATGAAATAAGGAGGCTCCAGATTTCAGAATCATGAGGAAGGCATGCTAACAAGTGCAGAGAAGACTCTACTGCAGGGTGCCTTGGGGAGGAGCTGAAGAGCATAACCTTGGAGTTGAAATTTGAAAAGAACAGAGGACTCAGAGTCAGATGTTAGTAAACACAAGAGATCAAGGTCTCTGAATAATGTTCTTTTCACAGAACATAGTACAATAATACCAATAGGGGAGTGAAGTTTTATGTAAGTTCTAAAATGTAATGATCTCCTTGGGACCTTGACGTTAATCTTGCAAATAAAAATACACAGTTATTGTTCACAGCATTGCTTCCATTCTATACTTAGTTATAACAAGGTTGGGACTTCATTTTTGGTAGCCAGGGAAATGAATTTAAAGATTTTTTCTTTCTTTTTGCTTTTATCTTAGTTTGGAAACTGGCTATGTGTTTATGGCTTAGACTTTCAATCTGTCATTTCTCTTATAAAATTTGTATTGTTATACTGATGCCAAGCGTCAGATCCAGCCATCACTAAAATGTCTCTCTTCAGACTCGCAGCCTTTAACACAGGAGCCATAAAGATTTTATTGCTCTGGTGAATTAAAAAAACATCCCAGAGTCTTGGTAGGGCTTTTAGGTCTTGCCATCAGTTTGTAACGATCGCCAAAACAAAGGTGGGTTATCTCTGAAGAGTTTCACTTTAAACAGTCTTTCCCTTGGCCTGCTCCATTTTGATAGGCAAGGAGCATATTTTCTCAGATGCCTTTTTCTTGGTCTTGCAGGAAAACCCTGCAGTGTTTCATTGCAGAATATGATATCAGCTGTATGCTTTTCATGTATGATCTTATGTTGACGTGATTACCCTCTATTCCTAGTTTCTTGAGAGAGTTTGTCATAAAATGGTGTTGAATTCTATCAAGTGCTTCTGCATCAATAGAGATAAACATATGACTTTTAGCTTCCATTCTGCTAATGTAATTCATTGTATTGATTGATTCTCATATGTTCAATCATCCTTGCACTTCAGGAGTGAAATCATTGGGTCATGGTGTAGGATCCTTTTAACATGCTGTTGAATTTGGTTTGCTAGTGTTGTATTGAGAAGTTTGCATCTGTGTTCATTGAGGATATGGCCTGTAGTTTTCTTTTCTCATGGTGTCTCTGTCTGGCTTTAGAATAAGAGCAAGGCTAGCTTCATAAAATAAGTTTGGGAGTGTTCTCTTCTTCAATTTTTTGGAATAGTTGTGGAGTTAATTCTTTAAATATATGATGGATTTCCTTGTGTTAAATATATGTATGTGCTTAGTTGCTTAGTTGTGTCTGACTCTTTGTGACCCCATGAACAGTAGCCCACCAGGCTGCCCTGTTCATGGGCTTCTCCAGGCAAGAACACTGGAGTGGGTTGCCATTTCCTTCTCCAAATATATATGTATATGAGTGTGTGTGTGTGTGTGTGGCATTTCCCTGGTGACCCCGTGGTGAAGGATCTGCTTGAAATACAGGAGACACTGGAGATGCAGGTTTGATCCCTGGGTTGGGAAGATCCCTTGGAGGAGGAAATGGCAACCCACTCCAGTATTCCTGCCTGGGAAATCCCATGGAGAGAGAAGCCTGGTGGGCCACAGTCCCTGGGGTCACAAGAGTCAGACATGACTTAGCAGCTAAACAACCACAATATATATACCAAAATATCACAATATATTTTCTGATTTCTGGGAAAGCTTCAGATATCCTAATCAAATTTCCAACACCTTTTTAAAAAATAGCTTGCAAAATGTCAAATCAAGCTTCTAGCACTATCCAGACTTGGTCTTGAGCAAAGTATTAATAATTGAAGATAGAAATATATGGGATTAAAAGTAAAACTTTATGAAAACTGAGTATATGAAAGGCATCTGCAGTTATTTAAAAGCAGTCTAAATCCAGCACTGAGTGCGAGCTGTGCAGACCACGGGCAGCAGGTCTGAGCAGTGACAAAGTGCAGCGCGAGTAAGACACCAGCCAGTGGCCGCCATGGAGTGAAAATAGAGGAGGTGGGTCATAGAGGATCCTGCTGTGATGTATGTCCGAGAGTGTTTTGCCTATGTTCTCCTCTAGGACTTCTATAGTTTCTGGTCTTACGTTTAGATCTTTAATCCATTTTGAGTTTATTTTTGTGTATGGTGTTAGAAAGTGTTCCAGTTTCATTCTTTTACAAGTGGTTGACCAGTTTTCCCAGTACCACTTGTTAAAGAGATTGTCTTTTCTCCATTGTATATTCTTGCCTCCTTTGCCAAAGATAAGGTGTCCATAGGTGTGTCGATTTATCTCTGGGCTTTCTATTTTGTTCCATTGATCTATATTTCTGTCTTTGTGCCAGTACCATACTGTCTTGATGACTGTGGCTTTGTAGTAGAGACTGAAGTCAGGCAGGTTGATTCCTCCAGTTCCATTCTTCTTTCTCGAGGTTTTTTGTGTTTCCATACAAATTGTGAAATTATTTGTTCTAGCTCTGTGAAAAATACCATTGGTAGCTTGATAGGGATTGCAATGAATCTATAGATTGCTTTGGGTAATATACTCATTTTCACTCTATTAATTCTTCCAATCCATGAACACAGTATATTTCTCCATCTTTGATTTCTTTCACCAGTGTTTTATAGTTTTCTATATATAGGTCTTTTGTTTCTTTAGGTAGATATATTCCTAAGTATTTTGTTCTTTTCGTTGCAATGGTGAATGGAATTGTTTACTTAATTTCTCTATTTTCTCATTATTAGTGTATAGGAATGCAAGGGATTTCTTTGTGTTGATTTTATATCCTGCAACTTTACTATATTCATTAATTAGCTCTAGTAATTTTCTGGTGGAGTCTTTAGGGTTTCTCTCTGTAGAGGATCATGTCATCTGCAAACAGTGAGAGTTGTACTTCTTCTTTTCTAATTTGAATTCCTTTTATTTCTTTTTCTGCTCTGATTGCTATGGCCAAAACTTCCAAAATTATGTTGAATAGTAGTGGTGAGAGTGCACACCCTTGTCTTGTTCCTGACTTTAGGGGAAATGCTTTCAATTTTTCACCATTGAGAATAATGTTTGCTGTGGGTTTGTCATATATAGCTTTTATTATGTTGAGGTATGTTCCTTCTATTCCTGGTTTCTGGAGGGTTTTTTTTCATAAATGGATGTTGAATTTTGTCAAAGGCTTTCTCTGCATCTATTGAGATAATCATATCGTTTTTATTTTTCAATTTGTTAATGTGGTATATTACATTGATTGATTTGCAGATATTGTGAGATAGCAAAAGAGACATAGATGTATAGGACAGGCTTTTGGACTCTGTGGGAGAGGGCAAGGGTGGGATGATTTGGGAGAATGACATTGAAACATGTATATTATCATATGTGAAACAAATCGCCAGTCCAGGTTCGATGCATGATACAGGATGCTCGGGGCTGGTGCACTGGGATGACCCTGAGGGATGGGATGGGGAGGGAGGTGGGAGGGGAGTTCAGGATGGGAAACACATGTACACCCGTGGCGGATTCATGTCAATGTATGTCAAAACCAAAATAATATTGTAAAGTAATTCAGTTCAGTTCAGTTCAGTTCAGTCGCTCAGTTGTGTCCGACTCTTCACGGCCCCATGAATCGCAGCACACCAGGCCTCCCTGTCCATCACCAACTCCTGAAGTTCACTCAAACTCATGTCCATCAAGTCAGTGATGCCATCCAGCCATCTCATCCTCTGTCGTCCCCTTTTCCTCCTGCCCCCAATCCCTCCCAGCATCAGAGTCTTTTCCAATGAGTCAGCTCTTTGCATGAGGTGGCCAAAGTACTGGAGTTTCAGCTTTAGCATCATTCCTTCCAAAGAACACCCAGGGCTGATCTCTTTTAGAATGGACTGGTTGGATCTCGAAGCAGTCCAAGGGACTCTTAGGAGTCTTCTCCAACACCATATTTCAAAAGCATCAATTCTTCAGTGCTCAGCTTTCTTCACAGTCCAACTCTCACATCCATACATGACTACTGGAAAAATAGCCTTGATTAGACGGACCTTTGTTGGCAAAGTAATGTCTCTGCTTTTCAATATGCTATCTAGGTTGGTCATAACTTTCCTTCCAAGGAGTAAGCATCTTTTCATTTCATGGCTGCAGTCACCATCTGTGGTGATTTTGGAGCCCCCCAAAATAAAGTCTGACACTGTTTCCACTGTTTCCCCATCTATTTCCCATGAAGTGATGGGACCAGATGTCATGATCTTCGTTTTCTGAATGTTGAGCTTTAAGCCAACTTTTTCACTCTCCTCTTTCACTTTCATCAAGAGGCTCTTTAGTTCCTTTTCACTTTCTGCCATAAGGGTGGTGTCATCTGCATATTTGAGGGTATTGATATTTCTCCCAGCAATCTTGATTCCAGCTTGTGCTTCTTCCAGCCCAGCGTTTCTCATGATGTACTCTGCATATAAGTTAAATAAGTAGGGTGACAATATACGGCCTTGACGTACTCCTTTTCCTATTTAGAACCAGACTGTTGTTCCATGTCCAGTTCTAACTGTTGCTTCCTGATCTGCATATAGGTTTCTCAAGAGGCAGGTCAGGTGGTCTGGTATTCCCATCTCTTGAAGAATTTTCCACGGTTTATTGTGATCCACACAGTCAAAGGCTTTGGCATAGTCAATAAAGCAGAAATAGATGTTTTTCTGGAACTCTCTTGCTTTTTCCATGATCCAGCGGATGTTGGCAATTTGATCTCTGATTCCTCTGCCTTTTCTAAAACCAGCTTGAACATCTGGAAATTCATAGCCTCCAATTAAAGTAAATAAATGTATATTTAAAAAAATTTTTAAAGAAAATAGAGGAGGGCACTGTGGGGACTTAGCAGAAGTCACTCAGCACTAGAAGAGCTTCAGGCTTCAGCGTGTGTTTCATGGTAAACCATGTGCCAAAGGAGACTCTTCATATCTAAGACCAACCAAGTAAAAGTAAAATGAAATTGTCAGTAGGATGCTGCACACATGAACACATTGCTACATGTTGTATATCTTAGTAGAATCCAAAGGAATAGATTGTATAAATCCTCAGAGAAATGATAGAAGAAAACAATGTAAGCAGTAGCATATTAAGTTAGATTTTAATTTGAGGCCGAAGGTCCAGCAAAATATATTAACATGTGATTGTCAAATTGAGCCTGCTTTGCATAGTGTCTTAAAATTCTATATATATACTTTATATATGACAACCCTAAACATAGTAAAAAGCTGAGGCATGACTTTGTTGACAAAGGTCCATTTAGTCAAAGCTATGGTTTTTCCAGTAGTCATGTATGGATGTGAGAGTTGGACTGTGAAGAAAGCTGAGCATCGAAGAATTGATGCTTTTGAACTGTGGTGTTGGAGAAGACTCTTGAGAGTCCCTTGGACTGCAAGGAGATCCAACCAGTCCATCCCAAAGGAAATCAGTCCTAAATATTCATTGGAAGGACTGATGCTGAAGCTGAAGCTCGAGTACTAAGCCACCTGATGGGAAGAGCTGACTCTGGAAAAGACCCTGATGCTGGGAAAGATTGAAGGCAGGAGGAGAAGGGGGCAACAGAGGATGAAATGGTTGGATGGCATCACCGACTCAATGGACATGAGTTTGAGCAAACTCCAGGAGTTGGTGAAGGACAGGGAGGCCTGGTGTGCAGTCGATGGGGTCACAAAGATTCAGACACAACTGAGTGACTGAACAACACCAAAATGTAAGTATATGTAAATTTTATTCAGTTAAGTTTATTAAGTTTTTAAATGTTGTAGCAGGCTTTCTGAAAATGCTAGAGTTTAAAGTTCAGCACATGGCTACATATATAAACCTGAAATAGACATTAAAATTCCTGATTTCCACTGCAGTAGATGTATATCCTTGTGTTAGCTTCATAACCTGAAATTCAAGTGCACTGTTATAATCATTATAATCATTTTTCTCTTTTACAAAACTGTTCTGAGGAGCAGACATGGTGATATATATTCAAATCCATGGGAAAGTTCTGTGCAGTTGTACAGTGTCATTGAAATGACCCATGACCATATGTTAAATTGTAGTTTTGAAATTTGCCATTTTTGCCACCCCTTCTTGTAGTCGAAGTGCTTGACCCCTCACAGTACGGTAAGCTTTGTGAAGGAGATATTCCCACTTCTTCCAAAGCCACGGTGATGGAGAAAGTGACCTGAGGCCTTATCACTGATTCGTTCAGGATTCCTCTCTCTGTAACACAATGATGACTTCTTCTGGGACTCCTGCTAAACCTGTTGGAAACGCAGCATTGCTCAGCTGGGAGGCTGGGTTTGAAGCTGCCTTTCACCCTTTCCCATCATGTAAATAAAATTTGTGTTACATTTTAACCTGGCAGATGCAATCAATGCTGGTGTCTTATCACAGGCCTCTGAATCTAGCTCTCTGGAGTCAGGGCCACCCTTGCTCTCTTTGATTAGAAATCTAAGAGTTCCCCCTTCTGACTCTAGGTGTGTACCTTAAGCAACAGGCTTTATGAGCCTCAAAATCTGTCTTTATTTGCAGTGCATGCAAGTGATGGGGTGGGCAGCACTGCACACCATCCAGAGCTTCATGGCAACCAGACCAACATGAGGCTGTTGAAGGTTCATCTGGATGGGTGCAGTCTTGAAGCAGGGTTGTAGGGAATCCAGAGTTCTGAGGGAGACAGTTGGGTGAGTTTCAATTCCAACTTGAAATCCCCCCAGAGATGTCCTAATGCCTTCACCAAGACAGAAGATACCTAAACCCATGGAAGTTCAGTTAAGTCATTCAGTCATGTCCAACTCTTTGCAGCCTGATAGACTGCAGCATGCCAGGCTTCCCTGTCCATTACCAACTCTCAGAGCTTGCTCAAACTCATGTCCATCGAATCAGTGATGCCATACAACCATCTCATCCTCTGTCAGCCCCTTCTCCTGCCTTCACTCTTTCCCAGCATCAGGGTCTTTTCCAATGAGTCAGTTCTTCACATCAGGTGGCCAAAGTATTAGAGCTTTAGCTTCAGCATCAGTCCTTCCACTGAATCAGTTCAGTTCAGTTCAGTCGCTCAGTTGTGTCTGACTCTTTGCGACCCCATGAATCACAGCACACCAGGCCTCCCTGTCCATCACCAACTTCCGGAGTTCACTCAGACTCACGTCCATCAAGTCAGTGATGCCATCCAGCCATCTCATCCTCTGTCGTCCCCTTCTCCTCCTGACCCCAGTCCCTCCCAGCATCAGAGTCTTTTCCAGTGAGTCAACTCTTTGCATGACATGGCCAAAGTACTGGAGTTTCAACTTTAGCATCATTCCTTCCAAAGAAATCCGGAATATTCAGAACTAATTTCCTTTAGGATTGACTGGTTTGATCTCCTTGCAGTCCAAGGGACTCTCAAGAGTCTTCTCCAGCACCATAGTTCAAAAGCATCAATTCTTTGGCTCGCAGCTTTCTTTATGGTCCAACTCTCACAGCCATACATGGCTACTGAAAAAACCATAGCTTTTACTAAACAAACCTTTGTCATCAAAGTAATGTCTCTTCTTTTTAATGTGTTGCCTAAGATTGCCATAGCTTTTCTTCCGAGGAGCAAGTGTCTTTTAATTTTATGGCTGCAGTCACCATCTGCAGTGATTTTGGAGTGCAAGAAAATAAAGTCTGTCATTGTTTCCCCATCTGTTTGCCATGAAGTGATGGGACTGGATGCCATGATCTTAGTTTTTTGAATGTTGAGTTTTAAGTCAGCTTTTTCACTGTCCTCTTTCACTTTCAAGAGACTCCTTAGTGCCTCTTTGCTTTCTGTCATAAGGGTGGTGTCATGTGCATATCTCAGGTTATTGATATTTCTCTCAGTAATCTTGATTCCCACTTGTGCTTCATCCAGTCTGGCATTTCATATGATGTACTCTGCATATAAGTTAACTAAGCAGGGTATTAATATACAGCCTTGACGTACTCCTTTCCCAATTTGGATCCAGTCCATTGTTCCTTGCTTGGTTCTAACTGTTGCTTCTTGACCTGCAACAGATTTATCAGGAGGCAGGTCAGGTGGTCTGGTTATTCCCATCTCTTTAGAAGAGAAAAACATCTGCTTCTGCCTCATTGACTACGCTGAAATTTTTGACTGTGTGGATCACAACAAACTGTGGAAAGCTCCTCAAAAAAACAGCACTGGAACCAAAAAAACTGAAGTTGAATCCCCTGTGGAATTAATAATTCCCCTACAGGACTTAAGGGGTCCGATGACAACACTAATACCGATCAAAGCTCACTCCGCCTGGAGGACGCCGGCCTGCAAACACAGCAAGGCATTCCTTTACCGCTGTGGCAGCTCTCTTGCTGAAACCACCTCCTGTCGCAGGTAGCTGTGTCTTTGTTCCCGCATTTCTCTCTTGTTTTTCCATCGCTGCAGATGATAGATGAATGTTCCTCCTTGTCTTCTGGGTCGAGATGGATTTCTTGCAAAGATCCTGTCCCCAGGAGCCACAGAACATAGTTGAGCCCAGGTGCAAATCTTCTCTTATGATTTGAATATTATGCAAAGAGCAATCCAAAATGCCACATAAGAAATGTGGCAGTTACCACAGAGCTCAGCTTTCAGGCTCCCAGATAGAGAATGTAAGAAGATGCTTCCAGCAAATGGTATTTCCAAAGCTATTTTCAGAAAAGAGTAAGATCCAAAGTTGGGAATGTATTAAGTGCTTTCTCTGGAAAGCACACCACGGCTTGGAGTACAAAATTAGTGTTTCTCTGTGGGACCCTCCTGTGCTCATTAAAAAAACAATGCATATTCATCACTGCTTCTACAGCATGAACCAGGCAACACAGAAGGGGCATCTGGGAGAGCAGCCCATGGGCTGAGAAGTTCCGTTACTAAATAATACTGGTTATATTTTGTCCTCATCTCCAAGTATTAAATATTTGAAAGAAAAATTTCCAAATTCCAAATATGTCTCTTTTCATTATTTGATTAGAATCAGAATTCACTAGTATTGGAATATAAAATAAGTTTCCTTCAGGTGCAGATTGTTAAAGCAAGCTCCTATATTTTATTAGATTTTTCTCAAAATGATTATAAGTATATCATGAAATATGCTTTTGTACATAGATGGTTGCAGATGAATAACACATTTGGTCCAATAACATTTTTTGAGGAGTTACTGTATTAATTTTTTATCTGGTGAATTGAAAAATAGATACACAGATACATACCACTGAGCTTGGACAAGTGTGCAGCAGTAGCCTCATGAGAGTACTCGGGAGCAAATAATTGATTTTGACGGGGAAAATGGGAATCAATGGGACCCTCTCGTGAGAGGTGGTATTTGAACTTGACCTTAAAGATGACTCAGGTGAACTCGGAGAGTTTCTGATACACATAGGAATCACCTCAGATATTTCTTATGCTAGGGATTCATAGGCCGACTGTATAGTCATTTTTTACCCTGATTGGCTGAATTAAGATAGTGTTGATTAAAATGCAAATGGTGTAGTTTGTCTTTGGTGACTGTTGCCTGGAGTGGGGAGAGGAAGGTAACTGCTGAAAATAAGAGCTGGTGGAAAGTTAGGAGAGCATTCTCAAGGTGAAGTTTTGGCAAGAATTGTTCATAGATTTACAGCAGGAGACACTGTTTCATACATGTGTTTTAGGGATATTGGTTTGAAAGAAGGATGCTCTGATCTCGTTTAGTCCTGACCTGAGGGCCTGGAGAAAAAAAGCTATCTCAGAGCTGCTGAGCTTTCAAGGTCTCCAATGGCCTTAAATGGGGATGTGGGCGCAGGACTGTAAGATCGTATGAGTTACAGATGGGAGCCTCCTCCAGGACATGGTGATGGGTGGGGAGGGGCCCCTGAGGAGCCTTTGGTGGGAATGGAGGATAGACCATTTATTTGTAAAATTCTGATTTTAAGTCTAGAAATGTATGGGCTTATTTTTTCCTGGTTCTATCCTGTCTTTTTCTGATTTTTCTACATAGAAATGCAATGTATATAAACTCCCATTTTTTAATTCTATGCTTGATGTTTAGTTCTGTGCTTCCCTGATGGCTCAGCGAGTAAAGAATCCACCTGCAATGCAGGAGATACCAGAGACACTAGTTCAATCCCTGGTTTGGGAAGATCCCCTGAAGAAGGAAATGGAAACCCCTCTCATATTCTTGCCTGGGAAATCCCATGGCCAGAGAAGCCTGATAGGCTATAGTCCAAAGATCACAAATAGTCGGACATGACTGAGTAACTAAGCATGCATAATGTAAAAGGGCTGTGCATTCATCTTAGGTGTCTTTTGAGAGGCTAAGAGAGTTTTTATGTGTGTGCAGACTGCACACGAAAACCCTTTAACATCTGTTCTTTATCTCCATCTAAAGATTTACGATGGATAACAACGTCCAAGAAAGAAAGTCCACCTTAGATACTGTAGTTGTACAAGCAGAGAAAGACAGTGACTGTACAGGAAAGAAATGGCACTGATATGCCTTCTGAGTTATTCCCAACCACATCGCCAGCGGAGCAGTAATCTCAGTCTGCTCATTTCCTCTACATCAAATTCTCTTGGTTCCAGATTTTATTTATAACTATCTGTTTGTAAAACTGCCCTTTTTATTAAGCTTGTGTTCCTTACAAATGAGAAATTGGGCATAAATTATTTTTGGTCTTCTAAGAGTCTAGTTACACCGAGAATATTTGTTTTCAAAAAAAAATCTGCTGAATTACTGAATGATCACATAGAAAGCTTTAGAACTCAGATGCTTAAATTTGTATGTTATGCACATTCCTACTGAATACAGAAAATATAAAATGTTACAGTTTTATATCTTCATCCCCAAAGAGAATACTTACAAGGGAGATTGAATAATCTCAGGCCAACTCAGAGAATATTTGAGGTTTCAAAATCAGTTTTATTTTTTTCTTTTTGTAATTAAAAACTTGTTTGTAAGCCCCCAGTTAAAACTGTTGCTCCTTTAATTTTATTTTTTAAATCAACTTTTAAAAAAATCCGAGAAAATACATACCGTATTAGTCCATTTTGTGATCTTCCACTACCTAAAATCTGTAGTGACTTCTCATGATACTGTTGGGCCTTCCTACAGCTTGTTGGTGTGCAGGTAAACAAGAAAGCATGAAAACTACTGAGAATTTTTTTGTTTGCCTTTCACAAAGCAAAGGGAGAATAGTATTATGAAAACAAGGCAAACAAAACAGAAAGCATATGGGAATGCCATCCAAAGGTGGAAATATGACAGTCCCTGAGGAAACATGCAAACACACAGCACAACATCAAAACCAAATTAGGGAAACACATTTGGAAAGCGTCACTCCTTTTATCCTGGGTCGGTACCACCATCTGTGCAAAATGCCCAACTGCATGGGTAATTGACAGATGGAGATGCAGAGACATCCTCCCCAGTGAGGGGCTGAGTCAGCCTTGTCATTCTGAGAAGGTAGCTGCCAGCTAAGGGGCAGTCTGGAGCTCAGTGTCAGTCTGAGCTGAGTTCTGAGCCCTGCCAATCTGTGTATTTGCCAGGGGGTTCTGTGAGACAGGGGACTCCTGGGAGATTTCAAATTATAAAGGCCTTTGTTATACATTGATTATCCCACCTTTTAATGCAGTCCTTACTTTGTAGGATGGTAAATGATTTCCAGTAACTGATGGTATATGGTAAATGATTTTTGTAGATGTAGATGGTAAATGATTTTTGGGGATAAATGCAAACTAAGGAATTAGAAATGTTTTGTAAATAATAGAATAGAAATGAGACTTAAATTGGTAAACTTCTCTGTTTACCTACTTTAGAGTTATTTCTCAAGTAATTTTCAAAATCAGGCCTCAGTATAGAAAAATCTGTGTGTAATTAAACAATAAATGTTTTAATGGAAAGTAAGATTCTGCAGCTACTCAAAGAGTAATTGACTCCTAAGAGTATCATTACAGAACTAATAAAAATTAGGATAAAAAGCCTCTGTGAACAAACAGGAAATGTATTTTATTCATTGATTTGTTCCTTCAGCAAACATTTACTAAAATCATACTCTGTTCCTTCAGGAGCTAGTGCCTTAGAAGAAAAATATACCCCTATCTTACAGAGCTAAGCTTGAAACTAACTGAAATAAATAATGCAAAGAGATTTCTGTAATAGACACAGGGACATCCCTTTTCAAAACAGTTTCCTTGCATTTTTCAGGAAGGAGAATCTCCACAGGGTGAGGATGGTTTTGTGGTGAATAACCCATCCTTTCTCTCCAGGCATTTGGAATAATATTAGCCAGTCTCCATGAGTCACGGTAAGTCCACCTCTGGAATTAGCAGCAGTGTGAATCTAAGGAAAACAATAGGAAAAATACTGTGCACCACAAAATCAACACATAGTAAGATTACTCCTCAAATTTATTATTGTACAGTAGTCACAGTGTGGCCCCTCTTCAAGGGTGACCCCAGTTAGGTGCCTGATTCTGTCTCCCTCATCCATACAGGAACTAAGACCAAACACTTATTTATGGTTGAAGCATGCTTGTTTAGATGGTGGAGTTGGCCTGGCTCAGACGTTGGCAATATTTAATATGCATTGTTGTCCTTATCTTCTGCTCTGATGGCATTCCTGGAAGGAGCGGTTCCCACACCTACTCCCAGACGTGCTCCTGGACACGGTCTCCCTCCCGTTATCCTCCTTGTTTCTGCTCCTGGTATTAAGGAGACTCCCTGTACTGGTGGGTATTACTGTCATTGTGTTGTGTCCTGAGGTGCTTTCAAGAGAAGTGACCTGCAGTCATAAGCTCAGTGTCCTGTCATTTGGGGAGTAAAGGAAACCTGGCATTCTCTCGTATTCCGTCTGGTCGCTCCTTGTGTGGGGTTGGAATCTCAGGGATCACGTGGCTCCTCTTCACTCATTACAGTGTGAACCTGAAAGCTGTCCACCCTGCGTAATAAAGGACATAGCAACAGGTAGCTTCAAACTTTGAAAGCATATCCGCGTTGTTTTACTTGCATTTAAAAAGCATTTTAAATGTCTTCTGTGTATTCACATTTTGACTATTCAGTGTTCATCATCTTAGCATCTGGGGAGAGACGGTCCCAGGGAGCATTTCAGAGTCACAACAGCAGGGGCCGAGCCTTGTCCTCTTGTGAAGAGGGAGGGATGGACGTGAGGGGGACTGGGGAGACCCAGCTCCCCACCATGGGGGAGGGGTCAGAGGCGAGTCTCCAGCTCCACATTTGGGGTTCTCAGAGGATGAACAACTCTGTTCACATTTTCTGCAGTAAGGACAAGAGAGGGAAAATTCCCCTCGGCGTTGTGGCCCACCCTGTGTTAGCCAGATCAATTGCTTTCATTTCTTCTCTAACATTAACCTGTTTTCCTCTCTTGCAAGAAACTAAGGACATAAGGAAAGGCATGGATGAGGACACAGTTGTTAATATAGTGAACAAGTTCTACTTTTCATATACTGTGCTATTTAGGTCTAGATTTGGGGTCAAGAGGACTCTGGGAGAAAGTGCTTTTCATGGGCACGGACTCCTAAGGAGACTTCTTTTATAATCACAGCAACACTGAGTTGTCAAAAGCAGTGTGAAGCTGAGAGCCGAAATTCCTCTCTTTGAGAGACATCAGGAACAGATTAGGGAAGTTAGGATGGAATAGAATTTGTGTTCTATTATTAACTTCCCTCCACCTACTGGGCTTATTTTGAAAGTTGTTGGAAAATGAGAAAGCAAAGAAAGACCGTGTCTGCACTGAGGAGTTTTGGTATGAAATTGGAAAGGAGTGAGGAGCGTGATGGTGGTCTTGTGTCTTCCAAAAATCAATGATAAGAACTACCTGTGACTGATTTGAGAGTCTTCTTTCCACAAGGAACACCCCTGAAGATAAATGAACCATTCAGTTCAGTTCAGTTCAGTTGCTCAGTCATGTCTGATTCTTTGTGACCCCATGGACTGTAGCACGCTGGGCTTTCCTGTCCATCACCAACTCCCGGAGCTTACTCAAACTCTTGTCCATCAAGTTTGTGTTTCCATCCAAACATCTCGTCCTCTGTCATCCTCTTCTCCTCCTGGCTTCAGTCTTTCCCAGCATCAGGGTCCTTTCCAGTGAGTCAGTTCTTCATATCAAGTGGCCAAGTGTTGAAGCTTCAGGTTCAGCATCAGTCCTTCCAATGAATATTCAGGACTGATTTCCTTCAGGATTGACTGGTTAGATCTCCTTGCAGTCCAAGGGACTCTCAACAGTCTTCTCCAACACCACAGTTCAAAAGCATTAATTCTTTGGTGCTCAGCTTTATGGTCCAACTCTCACATCCATACGGGACTACTGAGAAAACCATAGCTTTCACTAGACAACCTTTGTCCGAAAAGATCTCTTTGTCTCTGCTTTTTAATATGCTGTCAAAGCTTGTCATAGCTTTTCTTCCAAGGAGAAAGTGTCTTTTAATTTCATGGCTGCAGTCACCATCTGCAGTGATTTTGGAGCCCAAAAAATAAAGTCTCTCACTCTTTCTATTGTTTCCCCCATCTATTTGCCATGAAGTGATGGGACCAGATGCCAAGATCTTAGTTTTTTGAATGTTGAGTTTTAAGTCAGCTTTTTCACTCTCCTCTTTCACTTTCATTAAGAGGCTCTTTAGTTCCTCTTTGCTTTCTGTCATAAGGGTGATATCATCTGCATAGCTGAGGTTATTGATATTTCTCCCAACAGTCTTGATTGCAGTTTGTGGTTCATCCAGCCCACCACTTTGCATGATGTACTCTGCATATAAGTTAAATAAGCAGGGTGACAATATACAGCCTTGACATACTCCTTTCCCAATTTGGATCCAGTCTGTTGTTCCATGGCCAGTTCTAACTGTTGCTTCTTGACCTTCATACAGATTTCTCAGGAGGCAGGTAAGGTGGTCTGGTATTCCCATCTCTTTCAGAATTTTCCACAGTTTGTTGTGATCCACACAGTCAAAGGTTTTGGCATAGTCAATAAAACAGAAATAGATGTTTTTCTGGAACTCTCTGGCTTTTTCAATGATTCAACAGATGTTGGCAATTTGATCTCTGGTTCCTCTGCCTTTTCTAAATCCAGCTTGAACATCTGGAAGTTCTTGGTTTATGTACTGTTGAAGCTTCGCTTGGAGAATTTTGAGCATTACTTTGCTAGCATTTGAGATGAGTGCAATTGTGCAGTAGTTTGAGCATTCTTTGGCATTGCCTTTCTTTGGGATTGGAATGAGAACTGACCTATTCCAGTCCTGTGGCCACTTTTGAGTTTTTCAAATCTGCTGTGTCTAGATCATTCTAGATACATATATTTCCTTTAATTGCATTTCAGATAATTTACTAGGACAAAGAACTGGAACCCTGGCAAGGAATAGTCACATATTCTTCATGCCTTTCCTAGCATATGCTGACATAGGATTATTTTATAGGTTCTTTTGAGCTTTTTGAACACCTGTCACTGGTTATCACTTCAAGTCGTGCTAATAGGCAACCTGCTGTCTGTAGTCACAGTGGTGTCCAACCTCTGAAGGTGAGCACCAAGTCCCCCTTTGCCCAGGAGTTCCATCTGTGGTTCCAACCATTGAAGTCTGAGCTTCTTAAACCTGTGCCCTGATTGTTTGTGGTATGCCAGATGAGAAGCATTAGGACTTTTCTGGAGATTGTTTTTATGGGGGGAAATGGTATTTTAAATAACTAACAGTTATTAATGAATTATAGCAGCAACATGAAAGAAAATAGCACTTCTGTTTGCATTTCCAGACTTTCAAAGAATCAGAGCAAGCAGTCTTACACTATGGAGAGATTTCCTGGCAAATGTCTCAGAGGCATTCATCTAAGCTATCAAGTCAATTATATTATTCTTGACAGAAAACTCCTTGAAATGCCTTTCTAATATGTTTATTAAATAAACTTTCTTCATTCCCTGATCTTAGAAGGTCGAAACCAACTTATGGTGCTAGGCTTATTCTCTTGAAAGGCAGCAAATAAGGTTTGCTTTTATAATTTTGATGCATTGGAAGATATTTGTTATAAGAGATACTGCTGCATTCTGACTTAATATAGCATTGCTTCATAAAAAATAAATGTTTACTTCTGTTAAGTAGGATAGTGTTGAAATGTCAGCATCAGAACTAAGTTTTGCAAACAGCTTTGACTTATTAAGGTTAAGAACATATTAATTCTCAGTTCTTATTAGGAAACACAGTGTTTCTCATTATTGAAAGTTTAAACCCAGAGTCACAGTTTTTCTGTTGTTATCTGCTTTTAAACTCAGGTAAAAAGACATGTTTGATCTTTTTTTGTACATTCAGTTTCTCACTAGAATAAAGAGCTCTGGAAATACAATACTTTTATGATACAGAAACTCTAGTTCAAAGTTGTCATCCTTTATAATGTTTCTATTTCAAAACCTTCTGAGCCCCAATATACATATTTTTAGGCCATGAAACCACAGAAAAGCAACTTAATATTTATTATAAATTGCATTTGACCTCAGTGGTTTATTTAGCTTGTGATTAACAGGCACACTTTTGTCTTTTTATACATGCAGGACCCTTTCAGGCATCAGGTACCAAGGTGGGCGGTGGGTGAGTAAGTGCTGCTCTTAGCACAGTGCTGAGATGTGCAGCAGGAGTGCCCTGTGGATGCTGCAGAGGTCCTTGTTGACTGAGATCGATGGACAAACTTCAGGAGGAGGTTTATCCCCAGTCTCTTTCTGGAAAAACAAGCCATGTTTGTTACAGTGCAGGCTGGGCAGTGCATGTAGGACAGAAACATGCATAAATAAAGTAGAGGAGATACACAGATCCATCTCTCTTCTAGTATCATTTTCCTTCCACATGGGAGGTGTCTTTTAGCATTTCTAGTACTGTGCATCTGTTGACAATAAAATCATCCAACTTTGTATGTCCAAAAAAGCCTTTGGTCACACTTGGTTTACAAAGAAAATGTTGCTAAAAAATAAAAAGTTTTGGTTGACAGAACCTTCCATTCAGTAATTTAAAGACATATGTGCAATGTCTTCTGACTGCAATGCTATTCTTTCAGAAGAAAAATCTGCTGCCACCCTCGTCTTTGTTGCTTTATATGAAATGTATCTTTTTTCCTCCAACTGCTCCAAAAGCTTATAATTTCTCTGTTATAAACTGTGGGTAATTTGAGTTTATTGAAAGATGCCTTGATATTTTTGTGAATGGTTTTGCTGCTTAATGTTTGTAGTTTCTTGGATCTATAGGATTATAGCTTTCATCAAATTTAGAACATTTTCAATCATTTCTTCACATATTTTTCTTCCCATAATCCTTTAGAAGCAGAAAGGATTGTGTGTAGGTTTGGCTATATGGTGTTATTCTACACCTCACTGGTTTTCCAGTTTTTTTTAAAATAATTAGCATTATTTTCTCTTTGTGCTTAATTTTAAATAGTTTCTATAGTTTCAAGTTCATTAATCTTTTATTCTGCTCTGTCTAATCTGGCATTGGTCTCATCCAGTATATTTTTTATCTTGGACTTTGCATTTTTTATCTGTAGAAATTCAAATTTTTCCTTTCTTTTCTTTTTTTTACATATCCTTTGTCTCTGCTTTACCTTTTTAACATGTGCGGTAAAGTTATAACAACTTTTAATATCCTTTTCTGCTATTTTAGCTCAACTGGTAAAGAATCCATCTACAATACAGGAGACCCTGTTCCGATTCCTGGGTTGCAAAGATCCCCTGGAGAAGGGGTAGGCTACCCACTCCAATATTCTGGCCTGGAGAATTCGATGGACTGTATAGTCCATGGGGTCACAAAGAGTCAGACAAGGCTGGTGACTTTCACGTTCACTTTTCACTTTTCTGCTATTTATAAAATCTGTCATTTCTGAGTCAATTTTGATGAACTGATTTTTCACTTTGTTATGGGGAATATTTTCTTGCTCATTTGTGTGTCTGTATATCTTTGATTGGGGGTAGACGTTATTACAATTGAGGGTTCTAATATTTTTGTAAGACTAAGACAGCTGTATTACCATGTATTTCATCTGTGGTCTACTCTTTATATATCATTATATATTTTAAATTACATATTTAGGCCTGGACCTTTGTTTTTGTTTTATTTTTGACTCATGTTATTATATATTCTATCTCTTATTACAGATATTTTAAAATATTTTCCAATATCATCACTGCCAATAGGATCTTAATCCTGTTGTTGCTTTGAAATACCTGTGCTCCTCGCCTGAACATTTATTTTAGTCTCTGATATCAGTTATTTTTTAGCAATTCTGAGAGGCAGCATGGGTGAGGGAACCAGTGTAAGCTTCTGTGCTTAGAAAGACATGGTACAGAAAATCAGGCTCCAGAAAAGTTACCCTCTCAGGGATTTGAACTAGGTCCCTGCACAGGAAGGAGCACAGGAAGCAGCAATATTAGTGTGAGACCTAAATTAGATTGTAATGAATCAGTTGGGAAGGTGGAAGGAAGGTTCAAGGAAGAAATTCCTTCAGACCAATGTGACTTCATCTTTTTTAGCTCATCATTCACTCAGGGCTTCTAAATCACTGTGATGTTGATTACAGTTAGTCTTCTGCACCAGGAGTCCAGACCTCAGATACTGCAGAGACAGGCACTGGGTAGAAGGAAGCAGAGGTAGATGGTGGCTAAAGCAACCCCCGGCACATGTTCCTGTGACCTTGCAGGTTCCTGCAGGCTGCCTGAGCTCTGGGGGCTGGCCTCTCACTTGCCTTTTCCCATGCGCTGCAATGAATGAGTGGCAAGCTGGAGTCCCTTGCAGTCTTCACTGGCTGTCAGCTGGGACCCAGCTCTGATGTTGCCTGGAGCCTCTTTGTGGCCTCACCTTGTGACCTGGCCCTACTCCCACATTGACAACTGAGTTCTAATAGCAAGTTTCCCAAGAGAGACATCCATGCTTACTCTGAGAAGTGCTCCGATGGCAAATACGCAGAAGCACCTGGCTTTGACATCACACAGCAGAGGCACTTCTAGTATATTTCATTTTTCCAGTCAGGTGGAAAGCCCTCCCAGGTCCAAAGGTAAGGCATGAAGACATCCCCTTTTGATGGGAGAAATGCCAAGTGTGCATATGTGTTTAAACCCACTCATGACTATTTTCCGTTCCTGAATGTGGAGTAGAATGGGAGCATGTTGGGATACAAGAGAACGATTCAGTTGTTCTCCTGTGCCGCCCACAGCATACATATTAATAATGTTCTCTTAAGGTTTTCTGATGTCAGTTTCAGCATTTCTTACTGATTGGATGCTGGACTGGGATGATCCTGTGCCAGTCTTGATGCTGTTTTACTCTCACCGTCTCATCTTCCATTAAGTGTCTTGGGTAATTATCAGTGCTGACTTCTTGAGAATAATTGGCTGAGTAGCAAGGGATGTGAGGCCAACGTGCAGTGAAGGTTTTCTGAGTCCCATGTTAAACACAGCATTAGTAATCCTCGTGCTATCGCTTGATTGCTCCTGCGGTGAAATTATTAGGCCATTATTTTCCTAAAACAGCATTTTAATGATAAAGATGAGAAGTATACAATTTGCTCTAGTTGTTATTTGTTCCTCAAGGTTAATGTGTTTGTCACATTGTATTAAATGCTCATAATAACCATTAGAACACTTAGTGTAAGCATGGATGTCTCTGTGCAACTAGTAAACAGGACAAATTAGAACAATCATCACCATTTTTCTCAGGTTTGTGAATAGTGAATAGGACGTGATAGTTTTTTTTTTAACTTATAGGACAAATTAAAGTTATTTCTGTGATTCTCCGTGCTTCGTCTTTGAGGCATTTAGTATAACCTGAGTGCATGGTTGCAGCAATGACAGTGATGCTGGACTCAAACCCTGGATTTTACGCTGTAGCATTTAAACCAAAAGGGGTCTCAACTTAAGGGTAATTGTTTTCTAGGAGAAAATTGCCAGCTCGTTTTCAAATATTTCTTTTTCACTCCTGCATTTAGATACTAAATATTATTTGACAGGAGTGTGGTTCAGTATGACACATGACCCGAGCTTTCCCCTCAATGTTTGAGCTAAGAGGCTCCGTCAGTCAGCCCTGATCTGCTAGTTCTGTGTTCCCTATAGTTTAAACTGCAGATCTGAAGCCTGCTTTGGAAAATCTCTTAGGTCCTTGCTTAAAGGGAAAAGTGATCTAGAATGTCCAAGTCCATTAGGATCAATCCTAATTCTCCACAACTAATAGTCTGGGGGATATCGTAGATGGACACCAATCAAAAATAATTTATATGGGCAGCTAAATTCCCTGAGTTTACTATCCTAGTCACCATAAACAGAAAGAAAGAACGTTTCCAACATCCCTCAAAAACTTCCTGCCCTCTTGCAGTCAATCCCAATCTCAGCCCAAGTTCCAGACATAAGACCTGCTTTCTGTCTCTACATTTTATCTTTTTAGAGACATACAAGTAGAGTATACATAAGTAGAACCATACAGTATGTAATCACACCATGTTTTTGAGGTTAATTCAGCATATTAATGAGTAATATTCCATTGTATGGATGTGCCACAACCTAACAATTCATCTGCTTTCTATAAATAAAGTTTTTCTAAACAATTTTGTGATGCCTTTTTGCAGAAATTTTTCATTTTTCTGGAACACATATGTAGGACTGAAGTGCTGGGTCATATCGGAAGCATATGTTTTGTTGTTTAGCATCTTCCAGATGGTTTTATTGGTTTGCATTCCCTGTGACTAGTATAAGAGGTTTCCGGCTTCCTTACACTCTTGCCAACACTTGTTATTTTCAGCCTTTTGCATGAAAGCCGTTCTAGCCAATGTCTAGCTATGTCTCATGATTTTAGTTGTTAACATTTTCTTAATGACTAAGGATGTTGAGCATCTTCTCATATGATCAGGAAGAGCATTAGATAAATTTATTTGGTTTAGTATCTACAAGATACACACTTCAACTGTAAAGACAGATAGATGTGAAATGAATTGATGTAAAAAGATACTCCATTCAAATTGAAAAAAAGAGAGAAAAGGAGAGGATATACTTATATCAGACAAAATAGACATAAAGTCAGAAGCTGTCAGGATGAAGAAGGATGCTCTCCAGTGATAAAGGGGTCAGCTGGTCAGTACATTCATGGATCTACGTGTGTGTCCAAAATAACTAAATATGTGCAGTTTTCCATATCAATTCACCTCAGTAAAACTGTTTAAAAAGAAAACTATTATGAATAATATTGTGTTATTTTAATTTTGTTTTCAGACTGTCCATTTTAGGATACAGGAATATGATTGTTTTTTATACTAATCGAGAAGGCAATGGCACCCCACTCCAGTACTCTTGCCTGGAAAATCCCATGGACAGAGGAGCCTGGTAGACTGCAGTCCATGGGGTCGCTAGGAGTCGGACACGACTGTATACCTTTCAAGTAGACAACCTGAGCGACTTCACTTTCACTTTTCACTTTCCTGCATTGGAGAAGGAAATGGCAACCCACTCCAGTGTTCTTGCCTGGAGAATCCCAGGGACGGGGGAGCCTGGTGGGCTGCCATCTCTGGGGTCACACAGAGTTGGACACGACTGAAGTGACTTAGCAGCAGCAGCAGCATCCTGACATTTGCTAAACCTATTCTAAAGATCTTGCATATTATTTTCTAGATTCCATATGATTGTCTATATATAGAATATGTCATCTGTGGGATAAAAAAGAGTTTACCTCCTTTTTTACAGCAGTTATACTTTTAATTCCGTTTTCAGCCCTAATTTTCCTGGCTAAGAACTGCCGTCCCTAGGTTAAATACAAGTAGTGTGTGTGGCATCTTTGCCTGTTGTTGGATCCTAATGGGAAAGCATCCTGTCTGTCAGTGTCAAGTGTGTTTCTTCCAGCAGCAGGCAGCACTTTCAGTGTTACTGTCTCTCCCTATGTCTGATTACACAGCAGGCACAGTACTCAGAGTTTGCCTCCTCCATTCCTCCATTCTGTGGGGCCTGCCTCCACACAGACCACACTGAACAGAAAGTCAGTTTTACCTTCATGAAGACCCGGGCAGACACTGGGATCTGCCTTTGCTCATTTCTTTCCTCATCACATTTAAATCCTTATTTGATTGATGATTAAGTTAATCAAATCAACTTAAACTTTTTTCATAGCAATGTGTTCCTTCAAACCATATGTATCAGGCTCCATGTTCTAGCCCAGTTTTTGTCGTGTCAAAATTGTGATCCTGTAATCACAAAAGAAGAATAAAAACACCCCAAGGTTTCCTTCATTGAACAAATATCAACTGCCAATCAAATGTCAAGACACTGAGAATGGGTGTGGTTATATTGCTTTTCAAATCTGCAATAATAAATTGATCTAACATATGTTGAATGGTACATGCTGCTGCTGCTGCTAAGTCACTTCAGTCATGTCCGACTCTGTGCAACCCCATAGACGGCAGCCCACCAGGCTCCCCTGTCCCTGGGATTCTCCAGGCAAGAACACTGGAGTGGGTTGCCATTTCCTTCTCCAATGCATGAAAGTGAAAAGTGAAAGTGAAGTCGCTCAGTCGTGTCCGACTCTTAGCGACCCCATGGACTGCAGCCTACCAGGCTCCTCCATCCATGGGATTTTCCAGTCAAGAGTACTGGAGTGGGGTGCCATTGCCTTCTCCATAGGGGACTAATATTTTCAAAATACTTCCTAATACAGGATAGTTTTAATTCTCTATTTTAATACAGAAAGAAGTCTTCCACCTTCCAGTAGGATGCTGTCAGAGCCCCATCAGAACACATAGGCTGTGTCATGCTGCCTTCATTGCCACCTGTGGACCTGATCCTACAGTCTCCAGAGTATATTTGAGGCACATTCTGCAGTTGCCACAGTAGGAACAGAGTGTTGCAGGTCGCTGCTTTATTTTTGTGGGTCTAAGATCATTCCTGTTTGCTCCAGTTTCATTTCCCCGGCTTTCTGCTCTGTCCCCTCTTTTTTCCCCCCAGTTTACTATAGTATAGGAAAAGACCCTAATGCTGGGAATGATTGAAGGCAGGAGGAGAAGGGGATGACAGAGGATGAGATGGTTGGATGGCATCACCAATTTGATGGACATGAGTTTCAGTAAGCTCCGGAAGTTGGTGATGGGCAGGGAAGCCTGGCGTCCTGCAGTCCATGGGGTGACAGAGAGTCCAGACTGAGCGACTGGACTGAACTGAACTGAACTGAACTAAGGTATAACCGAATGTAACATTGTATAAGTTTAGGGGTACTGAATAATGATCCAATACATCAAACTAAAAAACTTTTTAACAAAAGAAACCATCAACAGAATGAAAAGGCAGTATTTGGAATGGTAGAACATGTTTGTTAGCCACACATGTGGTAAAGGGTTATATTAGAAATATATAAGGTGCTCAAGAAACTCAACAAAGACATAAGAAATCCAATTAAAAATGGACTGCTGCTGCTAAGTCGCTTCAGTCGTGTCCAACTCTGTGCGACCCCATAGATGGCAGCCCACCAGGCTCCCCTGTCCCTGGGATTCTCCAGGCAAGAACACTGGAGTGGGTTGCCATTTCCTTCTCCAATGCAGGAAAGTGAAAAGTGAAAGTGAAGTCGCTCAGTCGTGTCCGACTCTTAGCGACCCCATGGACTGCAGCCCACCAGGCTCCCCTGTCCCTGGGATTCTCCAGGCAAGAACACTGGAGTGGGTTGCCATTTCCTTCTCCAATGCATAAAAGTGAAAAGTGAAAGTGAAGTCTCTCAGTTGTGTCCGACTCTTAGCGACCCCATGGACTGCAGCCCACCAGGCTCCTCCGTCCATGGGATTTTCCAGGCAAGAGTACTGGAGTGGGGTGCCACAAAGGACCTAAATAGACATTTTTCCAAAGAAAATATCCAAATGGCCAACAGGTATATGAAAAGATGCTCAACATCACTGTCAGGGAAATACAAAGCAAAACTACTGCATCTGTTAGAATGGCTATGACAGAAATAACAAGTGTTGGTGATGTGGAAAAAAGGGAACCCTGTGCGGTGTTGGTGGGAATATAAAATGGTGCAAGCACTGTGGAAAACAATAGGGAGCATCCTCAAAAAATTAAAAATAGGACTATCGTATGACCTGGAAGTCCCACTTCTGGGTATTTATCTGAATGAAACAAAATCACAATCTGAAGAGGATCTGCAACCCCACGTGTGCTGCAACACTACTCACAACAGCCAAGACATAGACACACCCTAAGTGTCCGTTGGCAGGTGAATGGATAATTCTGCCTTCTTCTTAGTAATTCCCGTTGACCATCTGAATCCCCTCCTCCGGGTGGTACACAGGGTTCTGCTTTGCTGCCAAGATCAAGATACACTGCTTAAATCCTTGTTCCTTCTCCTTACTGATTTTGTGGCCCATTTAAACCTGATTATTCTCTCTGCACCTGTATTACCTATAATTGAGCGGTATGCTTTAAAAGTTAAAATATATTGTAATTTGAATATATTCTAGATGCCTAGTAAATTTACATGAAGTCTTATGGTTATATGATGATTAAAATACTATATGGGCCCATCACCCTTTTGTGGTAACAATCTAAGAAAATACCCCAAAATAATAAATTGGCAGTAAGAAAGAATTTCAATATCATATCCATCAACTTGGCATAGTTCTGAAAAATGAATGTTCAATCTGGAAGTGTGAAAGGAATATGAAGATGAGCTGAGGAAAAATGAAAACAAGTGTCACATGTTTTCTGAACTTGGAAGGCATTTTGATTAATGCAGCATCTGTTGAAGAAAAAAAATCATTCAGCAAATGCAGAGTAGCCAACAAGAAACACTTGCATTTTCATGTGCTGCAGTGGAGACAGACTTATTTATGTGGAAACCCAAGTGAGATAAAACACACCATTCTCCAGAGGGATGAGCAGCAAAGGCCACTTTGTACATTCTCAGAGAGGAGTTCTTCTTTATGGCCAGACCTCAGTATACGGCCATGAATAAATCTGGTGCTGAGTAAAATGTTTCTTTGTTGTCATAGATAAATAATTAAAATAAAGGTGAAGCCATGCTTATTCTTTGCTCACTGTGAGGATATTCAGTGTCTTATGCAGTCTTGGGACATTCTGTATTTTCAGCATGTTTTTGTACTGAATTCAGTAACTAAGGCCAGTCAGAAATAACAAAATTCTCCTTTACAGATGCTTTAAGAGAAAGAAAACTGCTTCACTCAACAAGGTTTGGTAGTCTCCTCTCTGTGACATTCTCAGGATGTGTTCTGCATAATTAACAGAAGTATTCTGAGCTATGGCAGAAATAGGGAAGGTGTGGAAGAGGAATTACAAGAGGAAGAGATAATGTCAAGGAGATGGCCCCTGAACTTGTCTGCAGCCTTTTCTTACACACTCTGAAATACACTGCTTCTTGAATTTGTGCCAAATAGCCTCCAAATCAATGAAGGACAGTAGGTCATCTCATGGGTGGGTATTCCTGGGTTAATCCTGGGAGTAGAGGTTCCTGGCATAGCCCTCCAGGCCAGAATCAAACCAGAGGAGAAGCTGAGATATGTATCAGACAGGAAGCCCAAACCAGTGAAAACCTGTGACAGCCACTGAGAGAGGACGAACAAGAGCAGCAGGAGGGGGTGCAGCACACTAGAATGCAGAACTGGAACCATTTCTTTACACTTTTTTCCATTGCATTTCCTCACTTTCTGCCAGTCTCTGTCTCCATCTATTGTTTCCTCCCAGCTGTCTTAGAGCAAACATCCTAAATATCAAAGAAACATTTGTAGGAAGTAAAATTCCTAGGAAGTTTACTCAAATCTTACTTGCTAAAAATAGCCCCCCATGACAAGTTAGGACAATGTGTGGAAATGTCAGCGATGCCTCATGGAGGAAATTGTTATGTAGAGGAGGCCGGTGTGCTCTGGACCACAGAGACCAAGGGTTCATGGAAGCATGGCCCTCGTGTCCCTGAATCTGCGTGTTCATCTTTACAAACAGCACTCCCCCAGCAGGTTAGTACAGGGATAATGCCTGTAAAAGTACACGTGCGCAGGGGGTACTCATGTGAGAGCAGGCCTCATACACACACCTGTTCCCTGCTTTCTCCTGTCTGAGAGTATAACACCAAAGATACGTGAGACCTGGCATTTCAGGAAGGGCTTTAAATAAGTTTGTCCCGCTTTGGGAGTACTGATACACTGGATCCAGTGACTGTCATTTTTCAGTGAGTAAATGCCTGGCCAAGCATGAAGGGGATTCACATATCATGAGTAGAGATCTTCAAGCATCCCATGAAGTGGAAGCTGGGAAAATTCCAGAAGAGATAAAGTATAAGGTTGAGGGGATGACTTTAGAGATACTGAACCAGATGAGCTCAAAATTCCACTTCACTATGGATCCTATAGACTGTTTCTTTTGCATGGTAATATCATTAATACAAATGTGTAGTATATGTGTGTGTGTGTCTCTGAATATGTATGTATATATGTATAGCTTCAAGTAAAAGTATAGGCACAGCTCTGTGTCAAAGTGTAGACAGGTATGTGTGTATGTTATACATATATGTGTGAATGTTAATGTGTGAAAGGAGCCAGGATATGGTAGTAGCCCTCCCTAAAGGTAACTCTGCTAGTGATTTACCTTGGACAAATCACTTAACATCATCTGGTTCTTCTGTCAGGAGGGGAAAAATAACATCTGTCCCGCTGTTACCACGAGGAAGACAGCGATGCATAATTAAAGACGCCTCCACAGCCATTACCTCTTTTAATTGTGGCAGCTGTGACGATCTGGATATGACATATGGGAAAATTATTTTTCAACCTTAAAGCAATGTAAAACTATTACTACATCTAAAAAAGAGTATTTGGTTTTAATATTTAAACTATGACTAATGTGCTTGTTATTTTCCTAAAATAGGAATGCCAAGTGAAAACAGCAAATTATGATGTCTGGTAACCAGTGAGGGCTTCCCTGGTGGCTCAGATGGTAAAGAATCTGCCTGCAATACAGAGACCCGAGGTCAGGAAGATCCCCTGGAGAAGGAGATAGCAACCCAGTCCAGTAGTCTTGCTTGAAAAATCCCATGACAGAGGAGCCTGGCAGGCTACCATCCATGGTGTCACAGAGAGTCAGGCATGACTGAGCAACTAACACTTTCACTTTCAGCCAGGGAAGATTTTCTACCTATTGCTAAATACATGACTTAACTATGTGCCAACTGTTATCAGTTGTAGAATTACCAAGTAAAACCCTGAGGACCCAACAAGGAGTGTGTGTGTGTGTGTGTGTGTGTGTGTGTGTGTGTGTACAGCCCTGTGTGTTGAATTTACTTAGACTGGCTTTCATACTCTTTTAACCCACACAAAATTATATATTGTTATTCAGAACAAACCTATTTGTTTGGCAAGATGGCATCTCTAAATGTCAAACTTGTTCATTTTATATTCTCTGTCTTGTAATGTGGCATGTTGTCCCTGTAAATTAACATTCTTTCCTGACTTTTCATGAGACATGATTTTCTCCTTCAAATATGGATACAGCATAACTCTGGTTACTGACATTTCTTTCCTGAGAAAATTTAAGTTCTGTGCATTGGTGCATGTATGCTCAGTCACTTCAATCATATCTGATTCTGCAACCCTTTGGACTGTAGCCAACCAGGCTTCTCTGTCCATGGGATTCTCCAGGCAAGAATACTGGAGTGGCTTGCCATTGCTCTGCTCCAGAGATTGAACCACCAGGGAATGAACCCATGTCTCCTGCATTGCAGGTGGATTCTTCACCCACTGAGCCACCTCAGTTCAGTCACTTAGTCGTGTCTGACTCTGCGACCCCATGGTCTTGAGCATGTCAGCCTTCCCTGTCCATCACCAACTCCTGGAGCCTACTCAAACTCATGTCCATCATGTTGGTGATGCCATCCAACCATCTCATCCTCTATCATCTCCTTCTCCTCCTGCCTTCAGTCTTTCCGAGCATCAGGATCTTTTCCAGTGAGTCGATTCTTCGCATCAGGTGGCCAAAGAATTGGAGTTTCAGAACCAGTCCTTCCAATGAATATTCAGGACTGATATCCTTTAGGACTGACTGGTTGGATCTCCTTGCAGTCCAAGGGGTTCTCAAAAGTCTTCCCCAACACCCCAATTCAAAAGCATCAATTCTTCGGCGCTCAACTTTGCTTATGGTTCAATTCTCACATCCATACATGAGCACAGGAAAAACCATAGCCTTGACTAGATGGACCTTTGTTGGCAAAGTAATGTCTCTGCTTTTGAATATGCTATCTAGGTTGGTCATAACTTTCCTTCCAAGGAGTAAGTGTCTTTTAATTTCATGGCTGCAGTCACCATCTGCAGTGATTTTGGAGCCCCCCAAAACAAAGTCTGTCACTGTTTCCACTGTTTCCCCATCTATTTCCCATGAAGTGATGGGACCGGATGCCATGATCTTCGTTTTCTGAATGTTCAGCTTTAATCAAACTTTTTCACTCTCCTCTTTCACTTTCATCAAGAGGCTCTTCAGTTCCTCTTTGCTTTCTGCCATAAGGGTGGTGTCATCTGCACATCTGAGGTGATTGATATGCAGATTCCCAGCAATCTTGATTCCAGCTTGTGCTTCATCCAGCATGGCATTTCTCATGATGTACTCTGCATATAAGTTAAATAAGCAGGATGACAATATACAGACTTCACAGACTCCTTTCCCAATTTGGAACCAGTCCGTTGTTCCATGGCCGGTTCTAACTGTTGCTTCTTGACCTGCATGCAGATTTCTCAGGAGACAGGTAAGGTGGTCTGGTTTTCCCATCTCTTGAAGAATTTTTTGCAGTTTGTTGTGATCCGCACAGTCAAAGGCTTTGGCATAGTCAGTAAAGCAGAAATAGATGTTTCTATGGAACTCTCTTGCTTTTTCGATGATTCAATAGATGCTGACAATTTGAGCTCTGGTTCCTCTGCCTTTTCTAAATCCAGCTTGAACATCTGGAAGTTCTTGGTTCACATACTGTTGAAGCTCTGCTTGGAGAATTTTGAGCATTACTTTGCTAGCTTGTGAGTTGAGTGCAATTGTGCAGTAGTTTGAGCGTTCTTTGCCATTGCTTTTCTTTGGGATTAGAATGTTAACTAAACTACAAATTTGGCCTGCTTCACTTTAGGATATTTTTCATAATTATTCAGATTCATAATTTTATCAAATATGTATAACATATTGATGTACAAGCACTTTACTTTTAGAGAAGTTTCTGATTATTTTGAAGCATCAGAATTATCTGGGAACCTTTAGAAAATCATTACAATCTGTGTTTCCCCATAGATAAAAGAAGTCAGAACAAAATGTGGGATGTGGGACTCTGTTATCAATATTCTAAGATCCATGAGTGAACTAAGATATGCAGAAAAAGACTGAAAACAGTTAATCCAGAGTGATTTATCACCACATCCTCCCCGAGCCATATTCAGTGAGCACAGATGGTGAACATGGGTGAAGGGGTCACAAGCTGCATCACCACATGGACCCCATCGTGAAGCACTATTGGCTCTTGTGTCTGGGACCCTTTCAGTCTGTCTGCTTCATCAGCACCAGGACTGCTCACTTTATTACACAATTCATGACTGAATGTTCATGTCTACTGGCTGTAGCATGGTTTTGCCAGTATCACCCTCAGACTCATATTGTCAGCTAGAATCCATGACACATGAGGACAAATTCTGTAACAGCCCTCAGCGGGGTGGCCAGTGGTGTTAGGAGATGAGGACTCAGGGCTTCCGTGGTGATGCCGCCCATACCCAGAACTGGTCTGGGGGCTCTCCTTGTGAGCCTAATGATGAGTTTTGAGGAATCCTCCTGTCTGTTTATTTTAGCTTCCTTTTTAAATCTTCTCATCAATGCAAATGATTTTCTTTAGTTTGGAACTAAGGACCTTAGTTTCACCTCTTCAATCCATTCCTTTTGTCTGTTGGAAGCATTCAACTTCCTGAGTCTGTGGGTCTTGACCAGCAGGCTCAGTTGAATCACCTCAGAAATGATTCAGATACAAACATTAGATGCTGTTCCTGGAGATTCTGATTTAACACTGGGTGGAACACACATATAGACAAACACTTTTAAAAGATACCTTGGTGAGTCAGTCTTGTATTCCTGTATAATATTTTTTTTTTTTTTTTGCCACAAATGGACTCCAAGACCAAAACCCCAAAGAATGCATCTTTTAAGACTAAAGCCAGAAAGTCCATTTCCATATGCATCACATTGGTGTGTGAGACCCATCGCCATTTTATTAAAACAACATACTGAACATGAGTCTAGTTTTGTTTTTTTTTTTAATTATGTAATTTTTATACCAGTGAATATGTGGTTAATACATATTGGTATAAAACTTACAATTTGACTTCTGGGTGAAATAATTTTTTTAAAAAAATCTAAATGAAAACAAGCTCCCTTAGCTGAAAAAATGTGTGTGAATATATATACAAAAATACATATTATGTATTGTTTACATTTTAATGATAAATCAGTGACTTAAAGCAAATGTACTCATAAAAGTCATAAAGATATGCAAGATGATGTTGTGAAAGTGCTGCACTCCATATGCCAGCAAATTTGGAAAACTCAGCAGTGGCCACAGGACTGGAAAAGGTCAGTTTTCATTCCAATCCCAAAGAAAGGCAATGCCAAAGAATACTCAAACTACCGCACAATTGCACTCATCTCACATGCTAGTAAAGTAATGCTCAAAATTCTCCAAGCCAGGCTTCAGCAATACGTGAACCTTGAACTTCCTGATGTTCAACTTCCTGATGGTTTTAGAAAAGGAAGAGGAACGAGAGATCAAATTGCCAACATCCGCTGGATCATGGAAAAAGCAAGAGAGTTCCAGAAAAACATCTATTTCTGCTTTATTGACTATGCCAAAGCCTTTGACTGTGTGGATCACAATAAACTGTGGAAAATTCTGAAAGAGATGGGAATACCAGACCACCTGACCTGCTGCTTGAGAAATCTGTATGCAGGTCAGGAAGCAACAGTTAGAACTGGACATGGAACAACAGACTGGTTCCAAATAGGAAAAGGAGTTCATCAAGGCTGTATATTATCACCCTGCTTATTTAACTTATATGCAGAGTACATCATAAGAAACACTGGACTGGAAGAAACACAAGCTGGAATCAAGATTGCTGGGAAAAATATCAATAACCTCAGATATTCAGATGACATCACCCTTATGGCAGAAAGTAAAGAGAAAATAAAAAGCCTCTTGATGAAAGTGAAAGTGGAGAGTGAAAAAGTTGGCCTAAAGCTCAACATTCAGAAAACGAAGATCATGGCATCCGGTCCCACCACTTCATGGGAAATAGATGGGGAAACAGTGGAAACAATGTCAGACTTTATTTGGGGGGCTCCAAAATCACCGCAGATGGTGACTGCAGCCATGAAATTAAAAGACGCTTACTCCTTGGAAGGAAAGTTATGACCAACCTAGATAGCATATTCAAAAGCAGAGACATTACTTTGCCAACAAAGGTTCATCTAGTCAAGGCTATGGTTTTTCCTGTGGTCATGTATGGATGTGAGAGTTGGACTGTGAAGAAGGCTGAGCGCCGAAGAATTGATGCTTTTGAACTGTGGTGTTGGAGAAGCCTCTTGCGAGTCCCTTGGACTGCAAGGAGATCCAACCAGTCCATTCTGAAGGAGATCAGCCCTGGGATTTCTTTGGAGAGAATGATGCTGAAGCTGAAACTCCAGTACTTTGGCCACCTCATGCGAAGAGTTGACTCATTGGAAAAGACTCTGATGCTGGAAGGGGTTGGGGGCAGGAGGGGAAGCGGATGACAGAGGATGAGATGGCTGGATGGCATCACTGACTCGATGGACGTGAGTCTGAGTGAACTCCAGGAGTTGGTGATGGACAGGGAGGCCTGGCGTGCTGTGATTCATGGGGTCGCAAAGAGTCAGACACGACTGAGTGACTGAACTGAACTGAACTGAACTGGTTCTTTATTTCAGAACTCATTGGTAATTAAAATACCTCTTCTTTTAAAATAGATTTGAATATGTTTCTAAAGATAGATAAAATATTTGAATAGACTTCAGTCTAAGCAGAAACAGAATATGTTGACAATTTTTTAAATACAAAAGGTCAAAGCAAAATCATTGGAAAGGATGCCAATGTCAAGGTGATAATGTCATAGAAGTAAATTTACGAAATGTAGTATTTTAATCATAACTCAGCCAATATCTTTATCTGGAAGCCTGTTGCCATTTTTGTTTCTTTTGAAATTTTTGTTGCCAAGAAACAGGATTACATTTTCTTCCTACCAGATTGAGTCAGTATAGTGTATTCTTGGTCATCAAAATACTCATAGCTTTGGGACTTTGAAATGGTAGCGTTCATGATACGTGAAAAAGCATGATACATAATTGAGATCTTAATTACATAAAAATTGATGCCTAGATACATAAACAAGACCTGGAAGGACAAATCAAATGGCAAATTGCTTGTGATTATGCATGACTTTATTTTATGCTTCTTGTGGGTTTTTGGTTTGTACATGTTAACTTTTAAGAAATAAATGTTATTTTAACAGCCTTAAAAAAAGAAAAATAAATGCTTACATATATGATATATAATTATAAATGACAACAAAAACAGAGGAAACAAATGGAGTCCAAAGAACTTGGTATTTTAATAATTAGCTCAGTTCTGTCTGACTCTTTGCGACCCCATGGACTCTAGCCCGCCAGCTCCTCTGTCCATCGATTTCCCAGGCAAGAATACTGGAGTGGGTTACCATTCCCTTCTCTAGGGGATCTTCCCAACCCAGGGATCAAACTTAGATCTCCTACATTGCAGGCAGATTCTTTACCATCTGAACCACCAGGGGAGCCCTAAATGAGTAGTTATTATGAAACAAAACTACAAATTCTGTAAATGTCATAAAGAAATGGCAGTAAATTCTTGGTTCCATGTCCTGGTTTTCAGGCCCTCAGTCCCGAGGCCCAGGTCCTGAGATGTTAGAACTCTTGAAGGACAGAATTGATGTTTTTCATCACAGTCATTCTTGAATGATGAGTCTCCATTCATGAAACTTCCAGCACCTGCAGATAATAAACAGGCCTGCCACAGTTTTGCATCCTGGAGGCAGATTCTGAGGCGGAGGTTAGTATGCTAGCCTCATTAATCCTGTATGTAGATGGTTGATGGAGTCATCAGCAAGGAGGCAATTTAGCTTCCTAAAATCTCATAGGAGGCCCCATCCAGTATTCAGTTATCCAGACCCCTGCCAACAAACTCAGTCCCACCATGCATTACACAGAAGGGTTGGCTAAGAAGGCCTAACTGACCAGGTGCAGGCTAATTTGAAAGTGACATCTTCATTGATTCCTTGAGAGTTAAAATCTGTCAGTCAGGAAAAGAACACAGTGAGTAGTTAGTAGTAATAAGGGAGTGGCCAATATGATGAATACTGGAATACGTGCTTGACAGAGAAACTTAGGAAAGCAAGCAAGTAAATCCACCATAGATCCCCTAGGGAAGAACCATGGAAGTCTTAGAATTATGCAAGATTTTGGTAAAATTTGAGGATGATTTTTAGTGTTTTTTCCCAAAAGGGGACCAATTATAGAGCTTATACAATATAGATTCTTTCTATTTGAAAGTACTTTTAAGCCCAGGCAGGAAGAACCACTTGCCCTGGGCCTGAGGTTGTAGAGGCACTTACCTCAACACCCACATGCTCTACAGAATGCACAGACATCCTGCCATTCGATGTGTTTCTTTGTTCCATCCTGCTGCACTGGAACCGTGGAGCCAGGAAACAGCCAGTCTCCTGACCAACATGCTTCAAGCCCCAAAGAACTGCTTCTCCCATCATTTCCCCCGTGTCTGTGAGACAAAAGATGACATTTTCCGAGTGCTATGCAGGTGTATGGATTCTCCTGGAACATGGTCCAAGATGGCCGCTGGGAGTGGGCGTGCGGTTAGTAGCAGCAGTGCTCAAGTAAAAGAAAAGGCAGTTTAATTAAGGTCGAGTGTTCCTTTCAGATGCCATAAATGCAATGCATAATTACCTAACAAGACTGTTCCTGATCATGTCTCTGAGCATTTATCATCACTCTACATTTTGTGTTCCAATGTGTGCTCACAGACATAATCATGAATTAGTGTGTATTCTCATTTAGTTGCACATAGAGGATGCATAATATTTTGCAGTATTAAATATCCCATGTTATTCTTAACTTTTTATGAATAAAGGTCCAGAAAGAACAGAAATGAAGCATGATACCAGTTCTTTATGTTGCAACTAGATGACTTAATTCAGTGCTAGAATTAAGAATATTTTTTAACGGAATTTTCTGGTGGTCCAGTGGTAAGGACTCAACACTTTCACTTCCATGGGCTGGGGTTCCATCCTTGGTTAGTGAACTAAGATCCCTCAAGCCACATAGTGCAGCCAAAAAAAAAAAAGCTTTTTAAAAAGTATTAATAAAATATTATTACATATATAAAATATATGTATATATAACATTTTATTACATCTTCTGGAAAAGGCAATGGCACCCCACTCCAGTACTCTTGCCTAGAAAATCCCATGGATGGATGCAGTCCATGGGGTTGCTAAGAGTCGGGCAGGACAGAGTGACTTCACTTTCACTTTTCACTTTCATGCATTGGAGAAGGAAATGGCAACCCACTCCAGTGTTCTTGCCTGGAGAATCCCAGGGACGGGGGAGCCTGGTGGCTGCTGTCTATGGGGTCACACAGAGTCGGACACGACTGAATGACTTCACTTTCACTTCACTTTCTGATAGGGAAATATAATAAAGCCATCTTCTGTCTTGTCAGACTCATTTTTCAATGGCGGGAGGGTCTAGTATTAAAAAGGTCTTTGTTGTTGTGTTTCAGTCACTCAGTCATGTCCGACTGTTTGTGATCCCATGAACTGAAGCATTCCAGGCTTCCCTGTCCTTCATATCCTGGAGTTTGCTCAGACTCATGTCTATTGAGTCAGTGACGCCATCCAACCATCTCATCCTCTGTTGCCCCTTCTCCTCCTGCTGTCAATCTTTCCCAACACCAGGATCTTTTCCAATGAGTCAGCTCTTTGCATCAGGTTACCAAAGTATTGGAGCTTCAGCTTCGATCCTTCCAGTGACTATTCAGGGTTGATTTCCTTTAGGATTGATTGGATTGGCCTCCTTGCTGTCCAAGGGACTCTTGAGTGTCTTCTCTAGCACCACAATTCAAAAGTGTTGATTCTTCACAGTGCTCAGCCTTCTTTATGGTCTAATTCTCACATCCCTGTACATGACTACTGGAGAAACCATACCTGTGAATGAAGACAGTGTTTAGTATGAGGGCAAAACTCACAGGGAAAAAAACTGCTAAGTGGTCTGTTAGGATGAGTCTTGAGGATTGGTTATGAATTTACCAATTGGTCATTGACAACCTTGCGAAGAAGTATAGTAGGGCAATATTAAGAGAACCTAAATTCTGGTTATAAAAGTCACATTTATTCCTGTGATAAATAGAATTATTATATCATAACTATTTCTTCCTGGTCTTCTACAAACTGATCCCAGGTATATTTGGAAGTTCCCAAAGGTTCAAAGCTATCATCGTTTCCTCGAAGCTTCAGCAGTTTGATCTCATTTACGTCATTCTGTGTGCACTGTCCTTTGCTGTCACAAGGTCACTGGCGCCCTTCTCCCTGATGAGGCCTCTGTGTGCAGCCACTGCTGATGCTGAGTTCTTGTTCAGACTTTGCAAAGCGCTTGGAGGATTCTGCTAGAGAGTAGCTAATTTAAGATGCAGCATATTAACATTCTCTCTAGTAGTGTTTTTAGTTCACCTCTTCACTCCTCCAATTTTAAGACTTCAAACTCATCACTAGGAAATAGACTGAATCCTGGCAAAGACCAGTGTCTTTGCTATCATTCCTCACCTTCTCACCCAAGCAAGCAAAAGCAAACAAGTGAAACAGCTGCTTTCACTTTCTTGTTATAAAGTAACAAATCTCATGGGTATGACTGCATAAAGAAATGGAAACTGACTGCATGAGGTCCTTGAAGGAGAACTGGAGATTTTTGCCACAGGATAAAGCTGCTGCTATTCCCCAGGGCTGGGGAGAATGCCTTGTTGATTAATTCTGTACTTGGAAATTTATGTTTTACTTCATTTTATAACCGCACCTATGAAATCCGCCCCCCCCCCCAAAAAAAAAAATTCAGGGAATAGTGTGACCCAAGGTTGTTACCAGCCATTTTCCCACTATCGTAAGGAGGAAAATATAGAGTTGAATTCCAAATTTTAACAAAATCCAAAATCTAGTGGGGGAAAAATGTTGCCTTGCAAGTGTTTGATAAAAGAAAGTAGTTATGGTAAATAGCTGGATAGATTCAGTAAAATGTCTGCCATTATTAAACCTACTTTGTTTCAGGCTTACCAACCTAATGTAACTTTATTTCATCTAGAATTTATCAAGAAATTTGGAAAGAAATTGTTCAAAGAATTTATCAAGGAAAGTAAAGAGTTGTATGTTTGTAATAATAAAGTCTTTGCTGAACAACCTTTTTCACCCAGAGTGTGCCTGATTTTTAATTAATAAACTAATTTCAGTCTGCTGCTGCTGCTAAGTCACTTCAGTTGTGTCCGACTCTGTGTGACCCCATAGATGGCCGCCACCAGGCTCCCCCATTCCTGGGATTCTCCAGGCAAGAACACTGGAGTGGGTTGCCATTTCCTTCTCCAATGCAGGAAAGTGAAAAGTGAAAGTGAAGTGGCTCAGTCTTCACTGACTGAGTGTCTGACTCTTCGCGACCCCATGGACTGCAGCCTACCAGGCACCTCCATCCATGGGATTTTCCAGGCAAGAGTACTGGAGTGGGGTGCCATGATGGTATTTAAAAGGCTGTTGCCCACTCCCTAATTAGCAAGACTGCTAGTCAGTTAAGTACATGCTGAAGTGTCATGCTGGTCAGCATTCTTTGATGGCAAAAGCTTTTTCTCCCTGAACTTTCTTCCTGGACTCCAGTCTCAATATCTTAGATTAAAATAACATTTCTAGCATAACTCTATTTTTTATTTGTTATTTTTTGTGTATTTCATTATTATGTATATACGTTTCAATATAAGAGGAGGCATCATGTATAACTCCTGGTGACTTTCTTTATTCATGAGACAATCTGTCTTGGTGAGCCTTGCATATCACCATAAAGAATTATCCTTTTTTAAACATTTGTATTCGGCATGTGAAGGCACCATAGTTTAGTTGATCATTCTTTATGCCAGCTGGTATTTTTTTCTTTTTTGTTCTTTTGCTCTTCAAAAACTACAATTAGCTTTCTGTGTAACTCTTCAAATATACTTGATTATGCTCTGTGTTTTATATATATTAATATATAATATATGTATATCAGTTATGTAAATTTTTCTTTCATATGGAGTATAGAGTAGTTTCTGTTATATTTTGTTTTAATTAACTCTGAGTTAGGTCCACTCTCTTTCTTTCGTAATCATTTCTATAGCAAATAAGATTGTTCTGTGTTCTGCCATCCTATAAGTTGAATTTTATGATTCTGTTTCACTGAAGCATAATTTTCAAATAATAAAGTGATATGAAGTACAAAGTTACAATTTGTTGACAATTTTGTCAACATGAAGTTTCCTCCTGAGTCAAGATAAAACATTGTAGTCGTGTCCGACTCTTCAAGACCCCATGGACCACAGCCTACCAGGCTCCTCCATCCATGGGACTCTCCAGGCAAGAGCACTGGAGCGGGGTGCCAATGCCTTCTCCTTTCTCCAGTTAGTAGACACTTAAGTTGTTCCCAAGTTTTTAATATTTTAAATAATGTCACTGTGAAAATTCTTATAAAGTCATTTATTTTGGTAGATACATTTTTATTTATCTTGAGTAAATATGTAGTAGTGGAATTTAGTTGTCTTCCCCCTACATACTTGGTGATATAGTTTCTGTTTTCTTTGCATATATGTTTGAGGATATGTATTTCTTCATGTGACTTACAAGTTTTATGATCTATGTTTTGTATTTTTCTTTCTTACATTTAGAAGAAGGCCTTTCTGTGGCCTTTCCCTCCAGTTAAAAACCATAACTACCACAAGCATTTAGGTTTGGTCTATACTTAGGTTTCAGTGTTGGACAGCAGCTTCTAGATTCATTTCATTGATTGGATTTTATGTTTTGGGGATGGGGAATGTAATAATTAAACCCTGCATTTTCAAAAACGTTTTCAGGATTCTTGATACTAATTCCTATTTTAATCTCAAAACCTCCAGGGATAATTTATGCTTATTCTCTTATGCTGTTATTCTCACTTTACAGATCAGAAAGTTGATTGCCTGAGCGTTACAGGACCTTGAAGCAGTTTGCCGAGCTTCTGAATGTCAGAGCCCTGCTTCCAGCCCACCATGTTCCTGAAGCAAGAGGACTCATGCCTGGTACTTGCTGAGCTCTGGCATGCCCCACAACTGTCTGCTCTGTCAGGTACGTGAAGAGCCACCCGTGCCCTGGGGGACCAGGCCCAGAGCTCCAGCTCCAGGTCCTGTTCATCTCTGTGGTTCTGGATAGGTCTTCAGGAAGCACTTGTGTGCACCTCAAACACAGATGGAAGGGAGGTCATTACCTCCCTGGGGAATGATGGCTGGATGGCTCTGGCAGACGGGAGATACACTTCCAGTGAAAGTGTTGAAGCTGAGATGGTTGTTGGAGCTTTACTGAATTCTTGTACATGATAGTGGCTCCCCACAAGGCCTCAGGAGCCACTGCTCCAGCCTTAGCCAGACATCAGGATAGATAGATCCCTTGGCCTTCCTGTTCCCAGCTCCTCTGAGGGTTGCAAATCCCCTGATTCCCTAAAGTAAAGCTCATAGTTTTACTTCTGTGATTCTCATTGAATATTGACTGATGCTGTTTGTGATAAGGAGGCCCCAGACATGGTGTATCCATCTGTTGCTACTGTGATGAACTCTCACAAGTAGAGGCTTAAAGAACCCACCTTACAGTTCTGACAGTCCTCAGCACAGCACAGTCTCACCAAGCTGAGATGAGGGCTGCGTTCCATGGCTGAGGCCCCTTGGCAGGATCACATCCTTCCTCAAGGAGATGTTGGCAGATTTTAGCTCCTGCAGTTGTTGGACTGAGATTCTCCGTTCCTTGATGGCTGTCAACTGAGTGTCCTGTCAGGGTTCTTGAGGCCAATCCTTGACTTCCATCTTCAGAGTAGCAGCAGGGATTCAACTCCTTCCTTACCATGGACTCTGCCCTCTTTTCTTCCATCTCATTGCTCTGACTACTCTTCAGCCTTCTCTTCCACTTCTTAAGAACTCATGTGAAAATATTGAACCATCTCAGTAATCCAAGACAATCTCCCCAACTCAGGGTCCTTAATCTTAACCACATCAGCAAAGTTCCACTGCCTGGGAATTAAGGTGTGAGCATCTTTGGGGACACTTATTCTGCCTGCTCGGGATGGGAATTTGGAGTTGTGTTTCTCATCTGATACTGTTTGGTGAGAATGGTGACCTCATTGTCGGTGGAAAATGAAATGGGACACTAGTGATATATGGCATGCACTCAGATGTCAGATATTTAAATGTTGAAAGATTTATATGATCTGAAGAGAAACCAGAGTATAATGTCAGATGGTTAAATGGTTACTTGGTTTTATGTATTGAAAAAAATTGCCTTTGAGAGACTAAGTGACTGTTGTAATAGTTGTTTTTATTGCTAATGTTGGCGATAATACAAGACATTTAATGGGTAAGCACTATGGATTCTACTGAATACTGTTTGTTCTGGGGGAAATGGCAAAAAGAGAATAAAAAGAGCTTTTTATTCAACTCTAGCCATGGATAAGGAACCAGACATGTCTATGTTAAATTAATATCTTATTTTTTATAACTATGTAATAAATATTTCTGAATTAAAATTCTGAACCAGGCCTCACAGGTGAATTACAAGGCAAGGTAGATTTATAACTTTGGTCTCCTAAGCTAATGTATGACATTGATTGTTAAAAACAGGGATCCTAGAAATTGGAGCAGTAAAATTTGTGTAAACTCCATTTTATACACTGTGTACTGTTCAGCACCTGGACTGCTGTGGAACCTCTCTTCACATTGTGACACGAGTGGACTTTTCCTGGCTCTGCAGTCCTGTGACAATCTCAGCTGAAGCACGTGCCCTGAGGGTAACTGTTTTCCAAGGACCTGTTTAGTGATTTAGTCTTATAGCTCTTTGCAACCCCATAGACTACAGCATGCCAGGCTTCTCTGTCCATGGGATTGCCCAGGCAAGAATACTGGAGTGGGAAGCCATTTCCTTCTTCAGGGGGTCTTCCTTATCCAGGGATCAAACCCAGGTCTCTCACAATGTAGGCAGTCTCTTTTTTGACTGAGCCACCAGGGAAGCCCTCTGTTTGGCCTGTTTGCAGCATCTCTAACATCTCTTTTTCTAGACTTGTAACTAGACCCATAATCTGGCAGATTCCAAGGAATGAATACTGTTAGTTACTAGAAAAGGTAACTGACATCGAAAACTCACTTTGCAATTAGTGTTAATAAAAACATAGAAAATCTGTGTCAGATTGATGAATTAAGATGAGAAAGGGAGGGAAACCGGTCGTCTTAGATTAATGTAGTGGATGAAACTCATCCACTAATGAGGTGGATGAAACTGGAGCCTATTATACAGAGTGAAGTAAGCCAGAAAGAAAAACACCAATGTAGTATACTAACGCATATATATGGAATTTAGAAAGATGGTAATGACAACCCTGTATGCAAGACAGCAAAAGAGACACAGATGTATAGAACAGCCTTTTGGACTCTGTGGGAGAGGGAGGGTGGGGGATGATTTGGGAGAATGGCATAAAAAAAAGATTAATGTAAATATATCTATATTCATACACTTCCAAGAGAGTCTGAACTTGAGGAGGTAGCTTGAACAACTCAGAGTGGCTCTAAAATAAATTGATTGAAAATTGTACTTGATGTGCCCTGCTGCTGCTACTGCTAAGTCGCTTCAGTCGTATCTGACTCTGTGCGACCCCATAGACGGAAGCCCACGAGGCTCCCCCGTCCCTGGGATTCTCCAGGCAAGAACACTGGAGTGGGTTGCCATTTCCTTCTCCAATGCATGAAAGTGAAAAGTGAAAGTGAAGACGTTCAGTCGTGTCTGACTCTTTGTGACCCCATGGACTGCAGCCTACCAGGCTCCTCCGTCCATGGGATTTTCCAGGCAAGAGTACTGGAGTGGGTTGCCATTGCCTTCTAGAGTTACACTATTACAATCATTGATCATATATCGAACTATACATTTGATCAACTGCTTCAAGTCTAGTCATCATTTCCGTTGAAGGCTCAGTCATATACTTGGTAATACAAGAAATAATAATCTTGTGAAACCAGCAAAATACAAATGGTATAGTTAATAACATTAGTGGAATTAAAAGTAAATATTTTTGCCATGAGCCTCCCACACCAGTTTTTTTTTTTGTTTTTTTTAAAGATCATCAAGACTAGGGAATGGGTCACTTAGAGCAGAAATCTGATTTTTCATGTGGTTCAAATGTGTTACATTAAAAGATTTATCAGGTACAAAAATACAGCATTCAGTTTGAATTATAGCACAGACATCTCCCTGAGACACTGTAAGGTGTCAAGGGTCTTGCAGTTGTGTAGCACTGCCTTTCTCATCATAGAGATCTCAGAATTCAATAGGCTAATAGCCCAGTTACTATCATTTAAAGCTTATGAAAGTTGTCAAGGCTTAGATATGGTCAATTACATCCTCCAACCCCATTGAAGGCACACACACACACAAGCTGCTAAATGGTCATACCAGTAGAATACAGATCTTTGACCCATTGGGATCATACCAATGGTAGATTGGTTGGGGTTACCTGTAATTTGTTAACATGTATGACCTTAAATTCATGGGAATCCCAGGCTACACCTTCGTGTCATCCCTGTAGATGTCAAGGCCATAAATTAGTGCCACAAATCCACTGAGTTCCATACGAGTCACTCTCTCTAAGGGTAATAACAGGCATAGTTCATAAGGCACCCAGCCTTGTCTCATAAGTACCAGGTTGATCATTTTTAGTATGATTTAACCATTCCCAACATAGAGGAGCCTTTAAACTTAAATGACCATAGACTGGTGTTAACCAAGTAGATCCTCCCCATAATTGTAGGAGTTTTCCTTTTAATAGATAAGAAGTTAATTTTTTATTGAGACTTAGCTCATCACTCTGATTGAGTTTAAATGACCCTAAGAAAAAACTTAAATCTATGGCTAGCCTCAAAGCAGGTATTTTTAATTGGCCAGGTGAGAGGATTCCATCTAGAATTATTATGAATAGATAGAACAGGACTGAACACTCATGTAAAACAAATTTCCTAGGGGGCATCCAATCAGAGTCCTAAAGAACAGAAATCCACCAAGGTAACCCAGAATGCTGCTGCTGCTAAGTCACTTTAGTCATGTCCGACTCTGTGCGACCCCATAGACGGCAGCCCACCAGGGTCCTCCATTCCTGGGATTCTCCAGGCAAGAACACTGGTGTGGGTTGCCATTTCCTTCTCCAATGCATGAAAGTGAAAAAATAAAGTGAATTCGCTCAGTTGTGCCCGACTCTTAGCGACCCCATGGACTGCAGCCCACCAGGCCCCTCCATCCATGGGATTTTCCAGTCAAGAGTACTGGAGTGGGGTGCCATTGCCTTCTCCAACCCAGAATAGGCACAGGCAATTGGCCACAACCCAACAATTGGATGGAGTTTTAACATTAAATAAAATTAAACCAAAATAAAATCTCCCTTGATATACTGTAGAAAAAGGAATTGAAAGGCTTGAAGAGAGAATGATAGGAGAGATTTGCTGTGTTACCTGCCCCCATGCTATAATCACATTCCCTGGGTTGTCTGAGCATACAGAGCCACTGGGAGTAGTATCGGTATGTCTGGAAGTTACCTGGCCATTCCCTGGAACCAGTGGAGACATTAGGAATTCTGGTATTGAGATGAATGACTCAGCTGAATGGGAATGATGGGGTCACACAGCCACGGCCTGAGCTGAGCTGCAGAACACATTTCTCCACTGAAGCATAGTCCCCTCTAGATAGCCCAATTAAAAGAACAGTGTGACCCAGACACATTTGTGTCAGTCATTAACTGATGGTGGTGCCCTTTGAAATTACAGAGCAGGCCAGTAGGCCAGTGTCTTTCATAATCTGTATAATTAATGCCTCTAATAGCCCAGCAGAAATGTCACAGCTGAGCACCCAGCCTGTCCCCACGGAGGCCAATACTGGACCTGAGGTATAGCCTCTTTTATTTCAGTTTCATTTCCTCGAAAGTAGTGAAAGTACAAGTATTAGTTGCTCAGTCATGTCCAACTCTTTGCGACCCCAAGGACTGGAGCCTGCCAGACTCCTCTGTCCATAGAGTTCTCCAGGCAAGAATACTGGGGTGGGTAGCCATTTCCTTCTCCAGGGGGTCTTTCCAACCCAGGGTTTGAACCTGGGTCTCCAGAATTGCAGGCAGATTCTTCCCGTCTGAACCACCAGGGAAGCCCTTGCATTTCTTTATTTCTGGTCATAAACTGTGTTCAGGTTTCCTTGACCAAGTTGCATCTTGCAGGCTCTCCAGTTATCCCTAGTGGGTTTCCTTCATTTATCTTCCTAATTTTTGTTTTCTTTCAACCATTTCCCCCCTCTTTATTCCCTTACATTCTTTTCACATTCCTTACATACATTTAATGTACAAATATAAATAAGAAAATAAAATAAAAATCAGCAAATTTGAAAAGCAACAATAGTAAGTTCAAAATAGCATATATTCAAACCATTTTGGGCTATGAGAGACATCAAGGATTTTCATACCTATGACTGTCACACCAAGTTCTACAAAATCTATGGTTCCACACGAAACTCCTCAGCGTCCTCAAAAGGCCTGGAATGTGGAAGGGGGCTACATCCAGCTGGGTGCACGTTCGAGAGGGCTTGAGGGGTCAGCAGACCCTTCAACTGAAGCAACTAAAGCAACTGATACCTCCTGCTTCTTGTGGAGTATATAAAGTGTAGTTAGAATAAAGATACCACTGAAAAGTGTTTCAAACTAGTCAGCTAAATGACCTCCCTCAGTTTTCCGGGGTCTATTAGTTGAATAGCGTTAGATGTTTCCCCATTACAGACAGCCTGTTTCAGGCTCCTCCCTGCCTGCTGAGCTTTAATTCATCAAGCATATATGTGTACACAAACGCATCCACAAAATGCAGATGTAGCTAACTGCTGAATGAGTATATTCCTAGTTCTAAACTTATAAAAGCTATGAAAATATAAACCAAAATACTGAATTATGGCTGTCTTTTCCTTTCATTTTCCCATCCATCAATACTTAAACATTGAATGAAAATTAAATCACCTAATTAGAAAGTTTTTAATGAATTACTCAAATCCACACCTTCTCTGGGACATCTTTAGCCTTTCTGTTAACTTCATGATAAGTAGTGTAGGAGTGAGTTTTATTAGAAAAAGTACAATCATTATTCCCTTTAAGTGAATTTCTCAGAAATAAGTGATCTATCAGGTAGTTAGAGGAAAGAAGAAATACTGTATGTTAGGTTGTATGTATAATTTATGAAAAAAGAAGTGTCGCTCATGAATAAATTTTATTTCTAAGTGATAAATACAGTTTTTAAATATTAAGAGTAAAACAGCTCACATACTAAATTTGCAAATGATGATGCCAAGAAGGAGCAGCCTCATTAATTACAACATACATTTTATCTCCTTCCTTTCTTTTCTTTTGATTGCAGGTGGGAAGGAAATTGAAAAGAATAAAGCATTTAGAGTTGTAAAGTCAGAAACATTAAGATAAAAGAAGGCCATTTTTAAAAGAGTAACATATATAAATTGCTAATGTCTTATTCTAATTTTCATATCACAATCTCATGAATAATAATTAATCAATAGAAGTGCCTTATTTAAAGAAAAGCTAGAAATTATTAATAAATGCAGAAACTTATTTTTATCCCTAAATTCATGTAAAGTAAAACTTAAATACTTTATAGATTCATTATTCTCATTATCAAAAATATGCAATATGGAATATTATTTTTATTTTTATTTTTTTGTAATTGTAAATGTTTCTTTTTTTTAAGAGAAACATTTCTTTATTTTTTTTAATTTTATTTTATTTTTAAACTTTACATAATTGTATTAGTTTTGCCAAATATCAAAATGAATCCGCCACAGGTATACATGTGTTCCCCACCCTGAACCCTCCTCCCTCCCCATACCATCCCTCTGGGTTGTCCCAGTGCACCAGCCCCAAGCATCCAGTATCGTGCATCAAACCTGGACTGGCAACTTGTTTCATACATGATATTTTACATGTTTCAATGCCATTCTCCCAAATCTTCCCACCCTCTCCCTCTCCCACAGAGTCCATAAGACTGTTCTATTTAAATGTTTATTATTCTGAACACAATATGTTGAGAAAATTAATTAATAGAAGATGTGCCCTAGAATAGTCTACTTATACTGGAAATGTTTAAAATAGATGCTATGTGTTTTCAAATAAGTACCATAACTCCCCATCCTCTGTAGGGTGCAGTCTTTGTTGGTGTATGCAGTTTTCTTCATTCTCTCTCCCTGAGCAATCAGTGCATTCCAGATACTTACAGTCAGAGAACGCACTAAATAACGCTGGACTGAACACTGAAAAAATGGCAAAGGTAGAAAATTTTAGGTTATGTGTATTTTACCACAATAAAGAAATTAGAAAAAAAAATAAAAATTGGAAACATTGAGAATTTCAAGAGTGAGAACAGATCATTAAGCATGGGCTTCATGCAGGCTGGACCCTCTAGGTGGACATATCTGCCTCCTGAGTGCTACACTCTGCTGAATTCTAGGGATCATAAAGTGAATAAGAGACAACTCTGTTGTGAAGAATGGCCCTTATGGTTCAGATGGTAAATGCAGGTGACAATGCAGGAAACCCCTTCTAAAGAAAACGGGAGTCTTCTGGTAGAATCAGATTCCAGACAAAAGGGCAGCACTAACCTGGGCACTACAGGACCTCAGGGTAGCACTTGATCCAGCCTGAAGGGGTCCCGAGGGAAGTGTCTGAGCTGAGACATGAAGATGGAGAAGAGATAGAGGTAGAGAGAAGGAAGATACCCAGGCACGAAACTCAGAGTTGCAGCAAAGAAGAGGGCGAGGGGACCACAGAGGCTCAAGGAGTTTGGTTCACTTGTGAGGGAAGAGCAGAGTGAAGGGTGGGTGTAGGGAGGAGGGTGGGGAGGGCTGGTCAGGACAGGCTTGTGTGGAATAGAAATAAGTTTTGACATTCTGTCTATCAAATCTTTAAAATATGAACATGATTTTAAGTGACCAGGGCAAATGTATATTTTAGTTGAATTATTTTAAATATACATATAGTTTCTAGACTAATCTAAAGCCTTTGTGTGGATCACAAAAAAAAACTGTAGAAAATTATTAAAGAGATGGGAATACCAGACCACCTTACCTGCCTCCTGAGAAATCTGTATGCAGGTCAAGAAGCAACAGTTAGAACCGGACATGGAACAACAGACTGGTTCCAAACAGGGAAAGGAGTACGTCAAGGCTGTATATTGTCACCCTGCTTATTTAACTTATATGCAGAGTACATCATAAGAAATGCTGGACTTGATGAAGCACAAGCTGGAATCAAGCCAGGAGAAATATCAATAACCTCAGATATGTAGATGACACCGCCCTTATGGCACAAAGCAAAGAGGAACTGAAGAGCCTCTTGATGAAAGTGAAAGAGGAGAGTAGAAAAGTTGGCTTAAAACTCAACATTCAAAAACCTAAGATCATGGCATCTGATCCCATCACTTCATGGCAAATAGATGGGGACACAATGGAGACAGTGAGAGATTTTATTTTGGGGGGCTCCAAAATCACTACATATGGTGACTGCAGCCATGAAATTAAAAGATGCTTGTTCCTTGGAAGAAAAGCTATGACAAACCTAGATAGCTTATTAAAAATCGGAGACATCACTTTGCCAACAAACGTCCATCTAGTCAAAGCTATGGTTTTTCCAGTAGTCATGTACAGATGTGAGAGCTGAACCATAAAGAAAGCTGAGCACCGAAGAATTGATGCTTTTTTTTTTTTTTCCTTGTTATACTTTCTGTTAGGAATCTGCTTTAGAAACAAAATTCACTAGTTAAATAAAAAGCTCTTTGGAATGGTGACTTTTTTGCTATACAATTGAAGCTTGTTATACAACTGAGAATATAAGAATATATACTTATGATAGGGAATGAAAAGTTTTACAAGTTTCACTTGTAATTGATTTAGGATTATTTTTTATAAAACTGCTTCTTTTCCCATTAAAAGTGAATTTTACATTCATTGCCATCTAAATAATGTAAAAATATCTATTCTAAAATGTTATTTATGTAAGTTTATTGCTGCTGCTGCTGCTAAGTCACTTCAGTCATGTACAACTCTGTGCGATCCCATAGACAGCAGCCTACCAGGCTCCTCCGTCCCTGGGATTCTCCAGGCAAGAACACTGGAGTGGGTTGCCATTGCCTTCTCCGAAATTTATTGATTTACTCTTTATCAGGTCTTTTATTTTACTGATTTGTTAATCACCTATTTTCCTATTCTTCCCCATTTTGTTTTATGGTCTTTTGGTCTGATCATTTGATCATTGATCACCTGCAACATTTATTTCCTTGGATCCAAAAGGCTGCTACTTCAATCAGATTATCTGTGTTGTTTTCTTACTTTGTTTTGCTTTTGCTCATGGTTTTCTTACTTCTTCATGTGAAATTGTATTATTTTACACTTGAAGACCTTCTTCTTTCTAGTTTTTGCTTATCTAGCATTAGTTTTAGGCAAATATGATTTAAAATGCAATTAAACACATAATAGAATTGCATGAAACAACACTTTTACAGCATTTTCATTTTCATAAACAGGAGTGAACTTATTGTCTCTAGAGAAAATTTACCATTCCTTCAGCCACTTTAAGGAAAATACAAATAGAGCAATTACTACAGATAAAATAGAAACAAATATATCATCAAGATTCAGAAAACACAATCACTGCCTTAGTGAGAAATGTGATTAAAACTTATTTTTGCTTTAGCAACAGTCTCTAAGAAAAATACCTACCTTAAAAATGCTTGATGTCTCTACTGTCAATAAAAGAAAGTTCTAATTACTCCTTGGAAGGAAAGTTATGACCAACCTAGACAGCATATTAAAAAGTAGAGACAATTACTTTGCCAGCAAAAGTCCGTCTAGTCAAAGCTATAGTTTTTCCAGTAGTCATGTATGGATGTGAGAGGTGGACTATAAAGAAAGCTGAGTGTTGAAGAATTGATGCTTTTGAACTGTGGTGTTGGAGAAGACTGTTGAGAGTCCCTTGGACTGCAAGGAGACCCAACCAGTCCATCCTAAAGGAGATCAGTCCTGAGTGTTCATTGGAAGGACTAATGTTGAAGCTGAAACTCCAATACTTTGGCCACCTCATGAGAAGAGCTGACTCATTTGAAAAGACCCTGATGCTAGGAAAGATTGAAGGCAGGAGGAGAAGAGGATAACAGAGGATGAGATGATTGGATGGCATCACCAACTCAATGGACATGAGTTTGGGCAAACTCCAGGAGTTGGCGATGGACAGGGAGGCCTGGTGTGCTACAGTCGCAAAGAGTTGGGCACGACTGAGCAACTGAACTGAACTGAAATAATCATCTTGAAATTAATATTTACTATTAGAAATTATCCATAAGTGTTTGGATATATTTGTATTAGTGTGTATATATATGTTTGCATGCATGTGACAATCTGTATGTACCTGAATATATGTGTGTACATTGGTGTATATGTGTGTATCTGTGTATATATGTGTATACATGTATGTGCATCATATGAGTATGTGTATGTATTTGCATGTATATATATGCATGTGTATAATTTTCAAGTAAAACCAATGTAGGCTTGTCATCATTATAGAGGGTCATAGAAATTTTCATTTTTTCAGTTCTTACTAAAACATAAAAATTGCTGTCATTGGAACAGATAAACAATATGGATGTCTTCTGCATCATAACAAATATATAAGACTTTTATTAGTTTTTGCCAGTAAATTTGTTTTTTTATTTGTACTAGCAAATTGATATTTATAATAACGAAGATGATTAAAAATTCATTGTCCATGGAGTAAAAACCGTACAAGTATGATATCATTCTGTCATTAGAAATCACCCAGTATAATTTCTCACCCAAAGAAGGCCTCCCTTTGCTTTATCCTAAGTTCAGAATCTGTAAAAATTAATACATGTATTCATTTGTGGACACAATGGTTCAATTAATAGCCACACTTATAAGTGACCATTTGATAAGGTCTAAACTTCCCAGATTGGTAGAATATACAGAAGTTTGAGTTTCTTAGGGAAAGGAATAATAGATCATTCATTACTACATTCCCCAGTTTCTTTAGTGAAAAGTGTAAAGTGAAGTCGCTCAGTCGTGTCCAACTCTTTGAGACCCCATGGACTGTAGCCCACCAAACTCCTCCGTCCATGGGATTCTCCAGGCAAGAATACTGGAGTGGGTTGCCATTTCCTTCTCTAGGGGATCTTCCCGACCCAGGGATCGAACCCAGGTCTCCCACATTACAGGCAGACGCTTTAACCTCTAGAAATTTTCATTTTTTTAGTTCTTACTAAAACATAAAAATTGCTGTCATTGGAACAGATAAACAATATGGATGTCTTCTGCATCATAACAAATATATAAGACTTTTATTAGTTTTTGCCAGTAAACTTTTTTATTTGTACTAGCAAATTAATATTTTTAATAAGGAAGATGATTAAAAATTCATTGTCCATGGAGTAAAAACTGGAAATGAAAATTCCCAGTTTCTTTAGTACATGGAAGCAAATCCAGTTTATGTATAGTAATTCAGTCCACACTAACATCTTTGCCCTCTGGGCTTAAAAAATTCTTTGGGAAACAGAACAAGTAGATATAACATAATAACAATTAAAATATGTAGTTTACAGATGCAGACTACCATGTATAAAACATACAAACAACAAGGACCTACTGTATAGCACAGAGAACTATATTCAATATCTTATAATAACTTACAGTGGAAAGAATCTTAAAAAGAATCACTTTGCTGTGTACCTAAAATGTTGTAAATCAACTATACTTCAGTAAAAAATTTTAATATGTAGTTTGTAAGAATTTAGAATAAAAGTTGTTGTTCAGTTACTCAGTCCTGTCTGACTCTTTGCAACTCTGTGGACTACAGAATGCCAGGCTTCCCTATCCTTCACTATCTCCCGGAGTTCACTCAAACTCATGTCCACTGAGTTGGGGATTGCAATCCAACCTTCTCATCCTCTGTCATCCCCTTCTTCCCCTACCTTCAATCTTTCCCAGCATCAGGGTCTTTTCCAATGAGTTGGGTCTTTTCCAGTGAGTTGCCTGTTCATATCATGTGGCCGAAGTATTGGAGCTTCAGCTTCAGCATCGGTCCTTCCAATGAATATTCAGGATTGATTTCCTTTGGATGGACTGGTTGGATCTCCTTACTGTCCAAGGTACTCTCAAGAGTCTTCTACAGCATCATAGTTTGAAGGTATCAGTTCTTTGGCTCTCAGCCTTTTTTATTGTCCGGCTCTCACATCTATACATGACTACTGCAAAAACCATGACTTAGACTGTATGAACCTTTGCAGGCAAAGTAATGTCTTTGTTTTTTAATATGCTGTCTAGGTTTGTCATAGCTTTTCTTCCAAGGAGCGAGCGTCTTTTAATTTCATAGCTGCAGTCACCATCCACAGTGATTTTGGAGCCCAAGAAAATAAAGTCTGTCACTGTTCCCACTGTTTCCCCAGGTATTTGTCATGAAGTGATGGGACTGGATGAATGATTTTCTTTTTTTGAATATTGAATTTTAAGTCAGCTTTTTCACCCTCTTCTTTAACTTTCATCAAAAAGCTCTTTAATTCCTCTTTGCTTTCTGCCATAAAGGTGGTGTTGTCTGCATAAATGAGGTTATTGATACTTCTCCTGGCAAACTTGATCCCAGCTTGTGCTTCACCCAGCCCAACATTTCACATGATGTACTCTGCATATAAATTAAATAAACATGGTGACAATATACAGCCTTGATATAACTCCTTTCCCAATTTTGAACCAGTACATTGTTCCATGTCTGGTTCTAACTGTTGCTTCTTGACCTGCATACAGGTTTAACAGGAGGCAGGTAGAGTGGTCTGGTATTCCCATCTCTTTAAGAATTTTCCACAGTTTGTTGTGACCTACACAGTCAAAGACTTTATGTAGTCAGTGAAAGAGAAGTAGATGATGAACTCCATGAAAAGCAAAGTAATCATAAAAGACTTTCTGGGAAGGATACAACTGAATGTGTGGTTTGAGGGATGTTTAATTTCAAAATGTTCTGACCTTGTGCCTTGAGGAAACAAGGTAAAGTGAACAAGGGGGCAATAATTATCATGTGTTAGTACAGCATGAAAGGAATTTACCTGATAAAAAGGAGATATAGCTTTTGGGAAAAAAATCAGATACAATGGGAGAGAATGTAGGCAATCAAAATCCCAGGAGGGGAGGGCTTACCTTCAACAGTAATTAAACAGTAAGGCTATAGAGAACCTGTGAAGGGTATTGATGTAATGAAAACACGTTAAACAAAATGAATCTGTAGTGATTATCAGAACTGAATACACATGCTGGGGTTACAGGAGTGCTGCAATTTACTCTCATTTTAGGAAAAGTTTTGAGGGTTAGAAATGACAAGCCACATTAATACTTAAAATTATGAAGAAAAAATCTGAGATCCATGTGATTGTGTCCACATGTGACAGATGGCAATAAAGGGCTTGTTCACCACTTTCAGGAGTCTTAATTTTCAGCACAATCATGGTAAATTGAAGAGTTGGCATGGTAGACAAAGAAAAAACAGAAAGTAAAGAAAGTCCTCAAGGGCTGCTTGGTGAAGATGGAATCTGGACCCTTGAGGTGTCTTGTTAGTGGACACTATGTCTCCACTGGCCACCACTGCCACCCAGACATGCTCTACCTCTGGGAACAAAAGCTTGGTTTTATGACTCATAACACTTTGGGCCACAACAAGGTAGAAATATTGGAGTTGAAACGCCAAACAAAGCCAGAGCCTCCAAAGGATGATACCTTCTCTGGGAGTATTTTCTACAGCGGTTCCATTTGCCTGAGAAATGTCAACAAGAACTCATCTTCCTGGACCAAGTCACACAAAAACATCCCTGTGTACTTCATGGTCATTGTCCTGTTTTCCCATGTGGTCCTGGAGCCCCCAAGCAGTCCTGAACTTCACTGGCCCTGACACCTAGCCAGTTCAGTTCAGTTCAGTTCAGTTGCTCAGTAGTGTCCGACTCTTTGCAACCCCATGAATCACAGCATGCCAGGCCTCCCTGTCCATCACCAACCCCCGGAGTTCACCCAAACCCATGTCCATCGAGTCGGTGATGCCATCGAGCCATCTCATCCTCTGTCGTCCCCTTCTCCTCCTGCCCCTAATCCTTCCCAGCATTAGGGTCTTTTCCAATGAGTCAACTCTTCGCATGAGGTGGCCAAAGTATTGGAGTTTCAGCTTCAACATCAGTCCTTCCACTGAACACCCAGGACTGATCTCCTTTAGAATGGACTGGTTGGATCTCCTTGCAGTCCAAGGGACTCTCAAGAGTCTTCTCCAACACCACAATTCAAAAGCATCAATTCTTTGGTGCTCAGCTTTCTTCACCATCCAACTTTCACATCCATACATGACTACTGGAAAAAACATAGCCTTAACTAGATGGACCTTTGTTGGCCAAGTAATGTCTCTGCTTTTAAATATGCTATCTAGGTTGGTCATAACTTTCCTTCAAAGGAGTAAGCATCTTTTAATTTCATGGCTACAATCACCACAGAAGCAAACTCTCATGGAATAGATGATGTGCTCAAGTCAGGCCTCAGGAGAGTCTCGCAAAGCAACTATGAAATATGTGAAGAAGCAAGGCTCAGGTGTGAGAGCAAGCAGAAAATCAAAGAGGCTCTCAGATACTGAATAGTATATAATCATTTAAAATATTTAAAGAAATAAAAGAGGGATGTCGTAACACAAAAAAGAAGGAAATATGATCAAAAGAGACTAAAAACATTTTACATAAATAAATATAAATTCCAGTCGAGTTGTACAAGTTAAAAATCTCAGTGGACAGGCTGTCAGTGCAAAGAGAAAGCATACTTTGCTTCATTAATAACTTCTCAACAATAAAGGGAAAAATGGATGGCTGTGTTAATGTGGGATGAAGAAAATAGAGTGAAACATAAGTAGCCTCACATTTCCTAGTAACAGCCACCTATTCTGAAAACTCTAATGAGTTCAACTTAGACTATTATACTATTTAAGAAAGAGAAAAATATAATAATATGTAGGTGGGTTTCAATAATAATGAATGAACAGAAAAAAAGTTGCAACTTAAAGACATCATCATAATTAGTTTGACATTGATTACATCTATTTTCTCCGATAAAGGCTACAGACTGACTCATTACTATTCCTAAATTCTGTCACATTTTTTGTTGAAACAAAATACTTCTGTTAGAATATTTACTACGCCTCATACAAGTAAATATTGCCCTTGCAGGATTGAACCCAGCATGTAGCCAGTGCCAAGTAGCATTGGTCACATAGTTACAAAGATAAAGAAAGGCCAGACTGACTTCAAATTGATGATTTTTTTTTCCAACACATTAAAAAGTTGAAGGCACAAAGCAATCAACTGGCTCAGAATTTAGTGAGGGACTGGGTCTACAGGGAGAAGGGAAATTGAAAGGGAGAGAATTGGCCAGACACCAGTGAGGACAATTCAGCTGGAAGAACTGATGAGACAGTTTGAAGTCCTGGGGCCACAGAAGTCACTGGAGTCTGTAACTCTGTCCACGATGATTGTGTGAGACAGTAAGGAAGACCTCAGTTAAGACAGGTCTTCAGGGATGCAGAGTGGGTTCAACTATGAACATGAGGACAAGCTACAGCACAGGAGGAGGGCAGGATCACGTACAGACAATCTCCAGGGGCAACAAAGGGCGTGAGAATCTCACCAAACCAGTCTGATCTGAGGGGGATCTCCCTGAAGCAGGCAGGTGATCTGACCAGATGCCAAGGATGGGAGTGAGCATTTGATCGGGTACTGCGTGGAGGACTTTTGCAAAGCAGGCTCAGCAGGATTCTTGCTAAAAGTGGACTAAATGGGCCAAGGACAAGCCTTGTGTGGCCCAGTTGAGATAAAGGCTCAGAAGAGCCTGTCTTGCATTCAATCTGGAGAACATCCTACCAGGTCTTCCTGCACAAAACCCAAGGTGTCTACTAGCAAGCTGAAAGAAGCTAAGTGCCATCCATTTTGGTGCAGACATAGGGAAGGAGCTAGTGCTGGCAAAATAACTTAAAATGAAATCTTCTTCCAGCCCAGAAACCTCTTCACAAAAGTAGAAGAGAAAGAGGGGGTTCATTGGTCACTAAGTCATGAGCAAACCAGAACGAGGTGGGCATCACAGGCATCCACCAGGAGCCTGCGGACAGAAGGGAAGCCCGCCTGTCGCATGGCTGACGGAGCCCCTACATGCTCACTCTCAAGATGAGCAGTGGCTCCTCCACCAGCAAGAGGATGTGGGGAGCACTCGTCACACACAGTTCACCCCAGTCCACCTGCTGACTGGGGTGACATCATGTTTGCTGATCTACTTTATCTAGAGGAAAACCAAATGTAGTTGTGCAGTGTGGAGCAGGAGCTGAGGGAGCACTGCCTCCCACAGACTCAGAGGTGGGCTCGCCTCCCCTGATGAGTACATTTCAAAGAGGTGACCCCAGGTCCCTCCCTGATAAAGGTGTTCCTGGGTCACAGTGTTGACAAAAGTTCAGTCTACTACTCAAAAGTATTTATAATATTATACATCGAGAGATAGAAAATAGATGTAATATTATATGTAAAAATATAAGAGAGGATAAAGTACTTAGAAACACAATTACAAGTTTTCTGAAATAAAAACTCTGAGACAAAAGGACACTATAGAAAAGCCTTTCCCAGTTTTCAGCCTAGAGAATTGATCCTCTTGTCTCTCAGGTGCCTCTGTCCTTACATAGCTCCAAATAATGAGTGATAACAGTGGGCCACTCTAAGGGGACAGAAAAGAAACAAGAACGTGCACGGGGACCCTTGCTGAGGAGAAAACAAGGTGCATACACAGGACTCAGAGCCAAGCCGCCACACCCACCTTGGAACCTCCTTATCTCAATAAGATTTTGAAAGTTGAGGTAACTGAGAGTAACCATAGCAATAGCAAATCTCAAACACACACCACTCTAGATTAGTGTCAGTACCCCACTAAAGCTCCAGCAAAAGAAAGTGGTGTCCATCTCCAGATATCAAGACTGTTTACCTCAGTCACTGTTGTCCTATGCAACACGTCTGGCTTTGAACAACAACAAAAAAATATGAGGCATATGAAAGTCTAGAGCAACAAAGAAATGAGGATCAGACTCAGCTACGACACACATTTGGAACTATCTGACATAGAAATCTCCAAAACCACCAGAGGAAAAAAGAAATTCTACATTTAGAAGAAAAAGATAAGGATTACTGCAGGTTTTAAATCACAGGCCCTATAAGCAAGAAAATTACATGTTTCAGGTTTTACATAAAATTACATATTTAACATACTGTAAGAATAAATACTGTCAACCACAAATTCTATGGTCAGCAAAGGTCATTCAGAAATGATGGAGAAATAAAGGAGAGAATTAATTTCCAAGAGATCTAGTGTATAATAAATGGTAAAGGAAGCTCTTTAGACTGAAATAATATATCATTCTGAAACTTTGGATCGATGCAAGGAAATGAAGAGCTCTAGAAATGGAGTGAATAAAAGTAAAATTAAATTTATGATTTTTCTTGGTTTGAAATACCCTAAAAGATAACTCACTCAAGCCAAAAACGGTAGCAGTAGCTCATGTGTTTATGGTGCATGTAAAAGTAGAGAGTATGATGAAGTAACTCAAATAATGTAGGGAAAGAAATGAGAATATATTGATGTAAAGTTCTGGCAATAAAAGGTAGACTCTGATTAATTCAAAATGTATATTGTAAACCCAAGGGGATCAATGAAAAAAGTAAATAAGGAGGACTGTCAAAAAGATAAAATCAATTCAAAACAAATAATTTAAATAAGAGACAGGGAAGGAGAAAGAAAGAAGAAAGAGAACATGGCAAACAACAATGAAAAAAATCCTGAGAGAGGAGGAGTGGTTTTAATCCAAACACCTGAGTAATCACATTGCATGCAAATGGCATATGCACACCAGTAGAATAGAGCAAGTCAGATTGGATGAAAAGAGAAAGACTGTATGCTGCCTGAAAGAAGCCAACTTTATATATAACGGGATAGGATAAAACTGAAAGCACAGAACAAGATGTAAAACGCATACACTAACCAAATGAGTGGGGCTAAATATATTATCATCAGACAGAACAGGTATCAGAGCAAGGAGCAATATTGGAAACAAAGTGAGATTCATGAGAAAGGAGGCAGTTCTTCAGGAACACATGATAATCCTGAGTGTGCATCAGCTAGCATCAGCGTTCCAAACCCCTGAGACAGAAAGGGAAGAAGCCGATAGGATAAATAAACTAATCTGAGTTTAGTGTAAGAAGTCAGCCATCCTGTCTGACTGACAGGATGTGAGTCAGCAAGGAGAGAGGACCTCAATGATTCGATTGGCCAACACCTTTGATTGACATCTACAGAGCACTCAGCCCAACAGCAAGAGTTCCTGTATTTTCTTTTTTCTTTTTTTTTTTTTTGTATTTTCAAGTTTATATAAAATATGCAAGACTGACCATATCATGGACCATGAAACACAACTCACAAAATCTCACAGAAAAAATTCATATGAAACATGTCCCTCAAGCAATAATAGATGAAATAATACTACTTTCTGGGGGGGGAAATGAATATATTTTTAAAATATAATTAAATATTTCTGTTTTGCTTAAATTTTAATCATACAAATAATAACTAAAATACATGTGTTTCTTGACATTACTTCAGGTAGCGCTGGTGCTAAGGAACCTGCCTGCTGGTGCAGGAGATCTAAGAGATGAAGGTTCGATCCCTGGGTCGGGAAGATCCCCTGGTGGAAGACATGGCAGCCTACTCCAGTATTCTTGCCTTGGGAATCCCATGGACAGAGGAGCCTGGCGGGCTACAGTCCATAGGGTGGTACAGAGTTGGACACAACTGAAGCGACTTAGCACACAAGCACGTGTGCACATACACACATATATTACATATATAATATATATATATATAAAATTCAGAGATTGCTAAATTGTTCTTTTGTATTCTGGAGTTTATTATTAAATTCTAAATATTGTATATAAAGTATTTTCTATCATTACTTATATGATAATTTAATTTTTATTCATTTATTTCTCTTGAAAGTATTTTTACTTTATGTTTAAAGAAAAAGTATGTGAAATTATTCTTTGACTAACAAGGCAATGGCACCCCACTCCAGTACTCTTGCCTGGAAAATCCCATGGACGGAGCAGCCTGGAAGGCTGCAGTCCATGGGGTCGGGAAGAGTCAGACAGGACTGAGCAACTTCACTTTCTCTTTTCACTTGCATGCATTGGAGAAGGAAATGGCAACCCACTCCAGTGTTCTTGCTTGGAGAATCCCAGGGACGAGGGAGCCTCGTGGGCTGCCATCTATGGGGTCGCACAGAGTCGGACACGACTAAAGTGACTTAGCAGTAGCAATGCAATATTATGAATTTCTTGTAAATCATCAGTTGGCTTATAAAGGCAATAACGTGCTGGTATAGCTTCCTCTTATGTACATGTTCAAGTAGAATCTGCCTCTAGTGAAGAATATTTTATTTTACACATTTTGTTCAGGTAATACTACTTAACTCTTTTCATAAAGTAGAAATAGAGGAAATTTGGTTCAGTAGTAAGTACCCTGACCTATGACCTAAGGGATATGACTTTTCGTTTCAGCTCATTATGGATGAATTTGTGTGTCTGTGTGCACACATGCATGCATGTGTATGTTGATAGATAATTGTACAAATATGCACTTATTCGTACACACATATGAGCCAGTTTTTCACTTTATTTGTTCTCCCTTCAAGTACTTCCTTATATTTTGTTTCCTAGGTTAAGATATGGTTCAACTCACCATTTTTGAAATAGCCACCTGTGTCATGTGTAATGGAGAAGGCAATGGCAACCCACTCCAGTACTCTCGCCTGGAAAATCCCATGGACAAGGAGCCTGGTAGGCTTCCGTCCATGGGGTCGGAAGAGTCAGACACGACTGAGCGACTTCACTTTTACTTTTCACTGTCATGAGTAATGAAGATTTAGGAAGCCTTGTATAAATTTTGTGTAATGTACATTTAAGAAGCCTTGTATTAATTCCTGCACAACTCCTAAATGCTTTTTGACATCATGTGCTAGGAAACTTCTGACAGATGGTGCTGCACATCTTCTGCCCACTTGAGTGCAAACATCCAAGCACCAGACTGGTCAGATCTGAGCCGAAAGCATAGGCTGAGGATAACAGCAGGGTCTTAAGAGAACCTGCTCACAAGCTATCAGCTTAAAGAGGAATAGAAAAAAATATAACTAGGACATTCCTAATGAAATGAATGAAACTCATGGCAGGTAACAGAGAATGTATCTTCAACAAAGAAACAGATTTATTGACAGCACACAAAGTGATTTCTATAATCAAAATCAAGGCGTTCCGCCGCGGCCGCGGAGCCCGCCGGCCGGCGAGGACCTACTCCCGGGCGGCCCGCAGACCCGCGGGAGCAAAGCGGCCGTGGCTGGGAGGCGAGGCGGGCCGCGCGCCGGGCTGGGAGCCGGCGACAGAGGCGCCCGGGGCGGTCGGGCGCACGACGCGGAAAGCGCCGCTGCGGCAGCGGCCGCCGAGGCTCCACGGGCCCCGGCGGCCCGACCCGAACGGGCGGGAGGCTCGGGCGGGCGCCCTGGCGCGGGAGTCAAGTGTAGGCGACCAGGAGGGGTCGGCCACGGCGTTCGGACCCGGTAACTTACAAGATTAAAATTAAATTTGGTTGCCGATGATTCTGAAAATACGCTGTTTTATTTGAGGTATGCCACTTTGAAGACTGAGACCATGGAATTTTATCCTTGAGGATAAATCTTTGTGATAGTCTGTATTTTGTATAGCAAGAACATGAATCCTGAAGCTGAATTGCCTAAGGGGCCTCTACAGCGAAGTGAAATAGATGTTGGTGGAAGCATTTACACACAGTCAGCTTGAAGAGTCTCAAATGGACCCTGCCACTGAGAAATCAAGATGGCAGTCCACTATGGGGAATTGGGGAAAATGGATTAATTCAAGAGTGCTGTGATAATATACAACCAAGACAGGGTTCTTTTAACATGGATTTCATGAAATGAATGAAGATATAGGTTTCTTAACAGCACAAACGGACGGTAAATTTGACTTTCTAGAGACTTTTTGTATCATTAAGAATATTTTTGACATTTGGAGAAAAAGATGGCACATTAACAGATGATAGTTTGTATGCCTGGAATTTTTTCAGTTTGATTTGTATGAGTATGACCTTGTGGAATGTTAACTTTAATAAAATTTCTAACACTTAAAAAAAAAATCAAATAATGTCCAAACTATTTACCTAGTAGTTTGTAGTTTGCAAATATTCCATAAATTAAGAGTAGAAAACCACTATTTGCTCAAATATGATTACTTGACCAAAATTCAAAAAGCTTTAAAACCAAAGCACAGAATTAAAAGAGACTCATGAGGAAAAGTAGAATAGAAATTCATGACAGATCCAAAGGGGTTACTATGAAATAATAAAAGTTCCAAAAACATTTTTGGGTGACTGATAAAAGAGAAGTCATATATATTACAAGTAAAAGTTCCTGATGTGAAGATAGCTCGTGCATAGCAGTTGAAAACTTTCTCTAACACCCAGTTAAGAACTTAAAGGAAAAGGAAGAAAGTACATATGTTAGAAAATAGAGTAAGCAGACATCCAGTCTATGATTGGCAGTGCTGGAAGCCAGAAAAGGGTGGAATAAAATCTACAAAGTATCAAGAGAAAAGAATGACATTCCTAAATTATGTTCCCAGCCAGGATCAGCATCATTCCTCACACAACCCAGTCAAGGAAGATACTCAAGGGCAAAATAAACTCAAGGGCAAATAAAACTCCTTGGGATAGGGATTTGTCATTTGAGGTGGAGCACAACAAAGAAGGTGAGTAGAAGTAAAAGGGGGAAAGAAGAGGAAGAGGAGATGATGATACAGGAAAATGTGCCTATTTGTAGAATTGATAAACAAATACAGTGATGCAGAGAAAGACATGTATACATGGGAAGTATAGATTATTTAAATAGAAGCTCACTCTTGCAAAATAAGATCTAATAATATCCTACAAAGGAAATAGATAAATTATATAAAAGATGAATCAGGAATTTGAAGAGGAGTACTAGGAAAATAAAAAGTGTGTGGATTCTAAAGACCTTATGGTCATGGTTTGAAGAGCAGGGTAATAAGATAATTTCAAAGGATACATTTATAGGATGAGATAGCGTAAACACAAGGAGAATAAAATGCCTTAGGTATTAGAAATAGTTGGTAATCTGTTGTCATACCATAGTGGAAAAATTAAGTTTCAAATATGAGGGCCAACTTCAGCTTCCAGCAAAGGTGGAGTAATAGAGAAAAAAAAATCTCCAGTCAGAAATAGTTAATAAACTGGAAAAAGAAATATATGAAACAGTGACACCCAAGGTCACAGAAGAGAGGAAGGAAATGAGGGGAGCATTCTGTTTGGTATAGCAGACCACCTGAGATGGCTTCTGGGCCTCTGGGCAAGGAGGGTAATTCCAATGGAGCCCAGTTGTGCCCATGGTTGGAGCAGAGCTGAAAGTCTGGGGAAGTCAAGGGGGTTAGTGTTCACAGCACAAGTCCTGGAAAGGAAGGAGTTCCAAAGAGAGCTCTGGAGATTCAGAGGCCCTCCTTCCCACACCTACCTGGTCAGGGAAAGGCCCACCTGAGAGGATTAGAAGAACCAGCACCTACATGATGCCCAAAATAAAACCTCCAACAGCCAGAGTAGAAAACGTCGGTTTTCATGGGGCACTGATTAACGAGCTAAGAAAGACCTTGTATCAATAAATGGGGAAAATTAATCTCAGGCTAAACACTTTTCTGGTCCCATCTGTGAAGTCAAAGCACAATTCTAAAAGATCAAAATTAATTAGTCACTTATCAGGTCCTATAACAAAACTCAAACCTAGTTTTATAAAGATAAAAATACCTAACACTCAACCAGGTAAGAACAGAATGCCTGGCATCAAATTGAAAATTATCAGACACAGACTTTATGAAAAAACTAACTCAAAATAAATCACATATTTAAAAATAAATTGTGAAAGTATATTTTTAAAAGGAAAAGAAAAGCAGATGGCAAATTTCTAGAACCTTGGATTGGCAAAGAGACTCCACATATACTGCCAAAGGTACAGACTATAAATGGAAACACTGACAAACTGGAATTTACCAAAATGAAATAAGTTTTCTCTGTGAATGAGACTATGAAGATGCAAATACAAGCTGCAGGCTTGAAAGTAAGTATTTAAAGGCCACATTTCCAACAAAGACATTGTACCTAAAATATATAAAGAACCCCCAAAGTCAACAATAAAAAATACAAACAATCCAATTTGAAAATAGGCAAAAGACATCAACAGGCATTTATTCAAAATATGCTAAAGGAGATCCTTTCAGCAGAAGAGAAATGATACCAGATGGGAACTTTCAAGAATGGTGAAGACACAGTTCATCTGTAAACTGAGACATTAACCTGACACAGTTTTGTGGTTGTGATCTACACCACACTATGAGGACTCTGGCAAGCATAAGAATTGGGAAAATATTAATGAGGTTTAGTGAACTGAGTATAGGTCAGAGCTATGCCGTTATTAGCCTTGAACAAATTCACTGTATTGTGAGAACTGTAGTTGTCTAGTAATATGGAGGATCAATTTTGAAACTATCCTTTTATGGTCTGTCCTTTAGGATCGATACAAAGTTATCTCCAATATCATCAATGAAGAGGATAATGGGAAGTAGTATTTTTGAGTGTTGTTTGTTTTTCTGTTGAGGGAATGAGACTAGATGTAGAAAAAAGGGAAGCCAAGAATTTACCCTGAAGGGTCAGAATGGAACTGAGATATCAGTATATACTCTAGTGTTATTGTTAATTTACATAGATGATGATGGTGATGATGATAGAGAGGAAGGAAGGGAATGTGCAGACACACACCAAGCTCATACGTTCTGTCTCCATCCTAGAGTCAGTGACATAGTGGTAGCCACACACCCACCTAACCCCCACAGTTGGCACATTAACTGCTTTTTTCATTAAAAGGAATCAGAGTTCCTTGGAGAAATGATTGATTCCAGAGCCAGAGTAGAAAAAGTGGAAGATGAGGTTTCAACTTCTTGTTTTGACAGAACGTAAGGAAACAGTCCAAAATGCAGTACTTGGATGCAATCTCAAAAACGACAGAATGATCTCTGTTCGTTTCCAAGGCAAACCATTCAGTATCACGGTAATCCAAGTCTATGCCCTAACCAGTAATGCTGAAGAAGCTGAAGTTGAAAGGTTCTATAAAGACCTACAAGACCTTTTTGAACTAACACCCAAAAAAGATGTCCTTTTCATTATAGGGGACTGGAATGCAAAAGTATGAAGTTAAGAAACACCTGGAGTAACAGGCAAATTTGGCCTTGGAATACAGAATGAAGCAGGGAAAAGGCTAATAGAGTTTTGACAAAAGAATGGACTGGTCATATCAAACACCCTCTCCCAACAACACAAGAGAAGACTGTACACATGGACATCACCAGATGGCCAACACTAATATCAGATTGATTATATTCTTTGCAGCCAAAAATAGAGAAGCTCTATACAGTCAGCAAAAACAAGACCAGGAGCTGACTGTGGCTCAGATCATGAACTCCTTATTGCCAAATTCAGACTTAAATTGAAAAAAGTAGGGAAACCCACTAGACCATTTAGATATGGCCTAAATCAAATCCCTTATGATTATATAGTGGAAGTGAGAAATAGATTTAAGGGCCTAGATCTGATAAACAGAGTACCTGATGAACTATGGACAGAGGTTCGTGACATTATACAGGAGACAGGGATCAAGACCATCCCCATGGACAAGAAAGAAAGCAAAATGGCTGTCTGAGGAGGTTTACAAGTAGCTGTTAAAAGAAGAGAAGTGAAAAGCAAAGGAGAAAAGAAAAGATATTGCCATTTCAATGCAGAGTTCCAAAGAATAGCAAGAAGAGATAAGAAAGCCTTCCTCAGAAATCAATGCAAAGAAATAGAGGGAAACAACAGAATGGGAAAGACTAGAGATCTCTTCAAGAAAATTAGAGATACCAAGGGAACGTTTCATGCAAAGATGGGCTCAATAAAGGACAGAAATGGTAGGGACCTAACAGAACCAGAAGACATTAAGAAGAGGTGGCAAGAATACACAGAAGAACTGTACAAAAAAGATCTTCACGACCCAGATAATCACGATGGTGTGATCACTCACCTAGAGTCAGACATCCTGGAATGCAAAGTCAAGTGGGCCTTAGGAAGCATCACGACAAAGCTAGTGGAGGTGATGGAATTCCAGTTGAGTTACTTCAAATCCTGAAAGGTGATGCTGTGAAAGTGCTGAACTCAATATGCCAGCAAATTTGGAAAACTCAGCAGTGGCCACAGGACTGGAAAAGGTCAGTTTTCATTCCAATCCCAAAGAAAGGCAATGCCAAAGAATGCTCAAACTACCGTAGAACTTCACTCATCTCACATGCTAGTAAAGTAATGCTCAAAATTCTCCAAGCCAGGTTTCAGCACGTGAACCGTGAACTTTCAGATGTTCAAGCTGGTTTTAGAAAAGGCAGAGGAACCAGAGATCAAATTGCCAACATCTGCTGCATCATGGAAAAAGCAAGAGAGTTCCAGAAAAAACATCTATTTCTGCTGTATTGACTATGCCAAAGCCTTTGACTGTGTGGATCACAATAAACTGTGGAAAATTCTGAAAGAGATGGGAATACCAGACCACATGGCCTGCCTCTTGAGAAATCTGTATGCAGGTCAGGAAGCAACAGTTAGAACTGGACATGGAACAACAGACTGGTTCCAAATAGCAAAAAGAGTACATCAAGGCTGTATATTGTCACCCTGCTTATTCAACTTCTATGCAGAGTACATCATGAGAAATGCTGGGCTGGAAGAAGCACAAGCTGGAATCAAGATTGCCGGGAGAAATATCAATAACCTCAGATGTGCAAATGACACCACCCTTATGGCAGAAAGTGAAGAGGAACTAAAAAGCTTCTTGATGAAAGTGAAAGAGGAGAGTGAAAAAGTTGGCCTAAAGCTCAACATTCAGAAAACTAAGATCATGGCATCTGGTCCCATCACTTCATGGGAGATAGATAGAGAAACAGTGGAAACAGTATCAGACTTTATGTTTTGGGGCTCCAAAATCACTGCAGATGGCAATTGCAGCCATGAAATTAAAAGACACTTACTCCTTGGAAGGAAAGTTATGACCAACCTAGATAGCATATTCAAAAGCAGAGACATTACTTTGCCAACAAAGGTCCTTCTAGTCAAGGCTATGGTTTTTCCAGTGGTCATGTATGGATGTGAGAGTTGGACTGTGAAGAAAGCTGAGCATCGAAGAATTGATGCTTTTGAACTGTGGTGCTGGAGAAGACTCTTGCAAGTCCCTTGGACTACAAGGAGATCCAACCAGTCCATCCTAAAGGAGACCAGTCCTGGCTGTTCATTGGAAGGACTTATGCTGAGGCTGAAACTCCAATACTTTGGCCACCTCGTGCGAAGAGTTGACTCATTGGAAAAGACTCTGATGCTGGGAGGGATTGGGGGCAGGAGGAGAAGGGGACGACAGAGGATGAGATGGCTGGATGGCATCACCGACTCAATGGACATGAGTTTGAGTGAACTCTGGGAGTTGGCGATGAACAGGGAGGCCTGACTTGCTGCGATTCATGGGGTCACAAAGAGTCAGACACGACTGAGCAACTGAACTGAACTGAACTGAAGGAAAATCAAGAAATCTTGGGGACATGCCCAAAAGACCAAATACAGGACAATCCGAGCATAAAATAAATAACAGTAAAAGATTATCCCATTGGTTAAAATAGATATAAAATATGAATAGAATAAAATATAAATCCTGCAGTCCATACTGATATAAGTTAATTAAGTCATTTAATAACTATGGAAGAATGATGAATTTAGAAAATCATCAATGAAGTCTAAAATTCATAAAGTTTGTAGACAAACAGGGTATTTATAGCATTTCCAATCATCTTTCCACAAATTAGTTATTAGAATGGGAAAATTGTTACCATATACTTAACGCCACCTGAGCTAAGAAGTCTCCAACACTGGGACAAAAGTACATCTTGCTCCTCCTTACAGATTGCTTTCAGAAATTATTCAGCACCTCCTTCCTGGTTTCTTGCAAAAAAACACATCACTCTGTCTACACCTGATGAACTTTCAGACAAATCTAAATTCTGCAAAAGTATTATCTATACTTTAAAATGTCACCATAAAAAGTACAATGTCAGTGAAAGCTTTGGCCATTTTCTAGATTGAAACAGAAAAATGAAACATGACAGAATCTGAGTGTGGAGGGGTGAAGATACAGATTGAGGACACAACTACAAAAATTGTTATTGAAATAATTGAACATGAAGTGAGTATGAACAGATAACTGTACTGTACCAGAGTTTGCTTATTTGGATAGTGGCTCTTTGGTTAATTAAAACCATGCCCTTACTGTATTTTTCCACAACACTAAAAGATGTTTATCAATTTTCATAATCAATACCCAGATGAAAAAGATAATGGCACACCATAATGGGGCCATGATTAACCTAACAATATAAAATAATTACATAAAATTTGAGGGGTCAAGCAGAGTGAAGTGATAAGTGAAAGTGCATACATGCATGTTTTCATCCACCCAACTAGTCTATGTCTTTTGATTGGTGCATTTAATCCATTTACATTTAAGGTAGTTATCAATATGTATAATTCTGTTCACTACAGTTCAGTAGCTCAGTTGTGTCCTACTGTTTGTGACCCCATGGACTGCAGCATGTCAGGCTTCCCTGTCCATCACCAGTTCTCGGAGCTTGCTCAAACTCGTGTCCTTTGAGTTGGTGATGCCCTCCAACCATCTAATCCTCTATTGGCCCCTTTTCCTGCCTTCACTCTTTCCCAGCATCAGTGTCTTTTCCATTGAGTTGGCCTTCACATTAGGTGACCAAAGTATTGGAGCTTCAGCATCAGCACTAGTCCTTCCAATGAATATTCAGGGTTGATTTTCTTTTCTTTTTTTAATATAAATTTATTTATTTTAATTGGAGGTTAATTACTTTACAATATTGTATTGATTTTGCCATACATACAGGGTTGATTTTCTTTAGGGTTGATTGGTTTGATCTCCTTTCAGTCCAAGGGACTCTCAAGAGTCTTCTCCAACACCACAGTTCAAAAGCATCAATCAGTGATCCATTTTCTTAATTGTTTTGGGTTTATTTTCTGTAGGTCTTTTCCTTCTCTTATGTTTCCTGCCTAGAGAAGTTCCTTTAGCATTTGTTGTAAAGCAGGTTTGGTGGTCCTGAATTCTCTTAACTTTTGCTTGTCTGGAAAGCTTTAGATTTCTCCATCAAATCTGAATGAGAGTCTTGCTGGGTAGGGTATTCTTGGTTCTTGGTAGGTTCTTCTCTTTTATCACCTTAAATATATCATGCCATTCCCTTCTGACTTATAGAATTTCTGTTGAGAAATCAGCTGATAACCTGTTGAGAGTTCCCTTGTATGTTATTTGTTGTGTTTCCCTTGTTGCTTTTAATATTTCATCTTTGTCTTTAATTTTTGTTAGTTTGATTGCTATGTGTCTTGGTGTGTTTCTCCTTGGGTTTATCCTCCCTGGGACTCTCTGTGCTTCCGGGACTTGGTTGATTATTTCCTTTCCCGTGTTAGGGAAGTTTTCAGCTATCATCTTTTCAAATATTTTGTCAGGTCCTTTCTCTCTTCTCCTTCTGAGACCCCTATAATGTGAATGTTAGTGTGTTTAGTGTTGTCCCCGAGGTCTCTTAGGCCATCTTCTTTTTTTTTTTTTTTCATTCTTTTTCTATATTCTGTTCTGTGGCAATGATTTCCACCATTCTGCCCTCCAGGCCATTTATCCATTCTTCTGCCTTAGTTGTTCTACTGTTGATTCCTTCTACTGCATTGTTCATCTCTGTTTGTTCTTTAGTTCTTTCAGGTCTTTGGTAAAGATTTCTTGCATCTTCTCCATTCTCTTTCCAAGATCCTGGATCATCTTTACTACCATTATTCTGAATTCTTTCTCTGGAAAGTTGCCTATCTCCACTTCATTTAGTTGCTTTTCTGGGGTTTTATCTTGTCCCTTCACGTAACATTCCACTTTTTCATCCTGATTAACTTTCTGTAATGTGATTTTTGTTCTAGCTGCTGTGGCATTGTGGTTCTTCTTGCTTCTTCTGTCTGCCCCCTGGTGGAGAGGCTAAGAGGCTTCTATAAGCTTTCATCTCACTGAAGCTTCTTCTTTGTCTTTGGGCATGGTGTATCTTTTTTTTTTTTTTTTTTTTTTTTTTTTGGTGGTTTCCATCATCCTCCTGTCGATGGTTGTTCAACAGCTAATTGCAGTTTTGGTGCTCTTCCAGGAGGAGATGAGTGCACATCCTTCTGCTCTGCCATCTTGAACCAGAAACCAGAAGAATGCCTAGTCTTAGGGAAAGAATTTCACTAAAGAGTTCAGTGAAAAGGACCGAATGTTTCCAATTTCTTTTCAAGTGATTCAGAAATTGTGTGTGTGCATGTGTGTGTGTGCACATGTGTCTATATATGAGTGTGTGTGCATGTGTATACCCGTGGAGAAAGGGATAGGGAAGGGCAAGAGAGAAAAAGCAAATGTGGATCTGGGCTAAGGGTATAGAAATTGCTTGTACTACTATTTTAAACATACATTATATCAGAATAAAAAGTTACAAATACACTTTAAAATTAAGGTAAAATAGCAGAAGAAAGATCTAAACCCAAGCATCTATTAATACAGGTCCCCGTCTTCATACCTGTCATTTCTAATCATCCTCAGTTTTCCCCAGATTAGTTTAAATAATCTATAAAAGTTCAGCTTTGTGGAGCATGAAGATAAATGAATGGAGCAGATGGCTGGTTGGTTTTCTTGATGGGTTAGTGAGTAGGTCTTAAGGCAGACATAAAAATTGTGCCATGCCAGATATTCTACATGAAACATTAAAGGTACAGTCACTACTTAATGAGAAATCATATTCTTTGAGTTTATCTGCTAGGTATTCTCTGTAGAGTATTTTTTCTAACTTTCCTTTCATATAAATTTGAATGAATACATTCATTTAACATGGCCTTTTTTGCAAAAGTAAAAGGAGCCATATTTGTAGGCTTCTCTCCCAAAAAACAAGCATGTGTTCTCTGCCTGGCCGGCCATCCACATTAACTGTTTATTTAAAAGCACTGAACAGTGTCTCCCAGAAATATTTACTTACCCTGTATCTTAATGAGCTACCTTGTGTGTCTCTGTTCTCTGGATTTCTATCTATTTGTGGTACAAAGTGAAATAAAACCTAGTAAACTTTGCATCTACATGAAATCAGGACATCTGTTCAGACCCAGCATGTGGTCTGAAGACAAAGACATGGAGGCCACATCCAGGTTTCTGGTTGCACAGGCAGTTCGTCCTTTAACAGGACTAGCTGAGCTGTCAAGCCGGGTTGTCCAGCATTTGAAGTGGGATCTTTTCTGGAGCCCTTGCTGTTCAATATAGGTTCTGAAGCTCAAAGTTTCTTCCCTACCTGGAATTCGGCTTCTATTAAAATGCTTGCATGGAGCTGGAACAACTCAGATTTCATGTGCTTGAGCCCTTCCTGAGCTTGCAGTCAGAGATGGTAGATTAGGTATGCCCGTAGACTGCCAGAGACCTCCAAACACACTGGGTCTGGCCTGTGATGTGTAAGTTGGAAATGAAAAGTTTCTTTCCAAAAATCACCCCAGGGGGAAAAAAAAAAAACCCTAAATGCTTCAAGTGAACATCTTGAAGTTCATACCCATCTGAGGGGCTGAGAGTTAAAGTCTGAAGGAGCTGGTTTAAGATTGTTAAGAACTTGCTAATAAGTTATGATTTTCTGAACACTAGATGCTGTTCATGAAGAAGTGCTGTGTATAGAGGCCTGTGGATTTTATTAAAATGCTCCCCGAGTGTCCAGTGAGGAATTGGCCTAGGTGAGCTTGAAAATAGACCTTCCTCCTCTGAATTTCTGAGAAAGATCTGATCTAAGTGTCTGTGGTTGGCAATAATCAAAAGATCAGTTCAAGCCAAAAAACACTGAAGTCCACTTTCTCCACACCCTTTGCCTTGAAATAGTGAAATAAATAGCATAAAAGTGGGTTCTATTCATTAAGCCATTAATCTATACATGTTCAGAAACAACCTTTTTCTCTTAAGGAGATAAATGTTTTAAGATATCTACAACTTGTTTTACACTGAAGTTTATCAACTGATTGATTAACTGATTTAACATGTTTGTGGGACTTGTGTGTGTCCGACCTCGTAGGTGAAGTGCTGTGGGATTGCTGAGAGAAGGAACACAGAGACTGTACCCTTCAGGAACTTCCATGCTCTGGAAAATGTCAGAAACAATTACAACATCATATGAGTTGGTTAATGGGAGAAATCCCATTTAAGATTCTTTTGTTCAGTGAAAAAGCTATTACCATTCAATCAAAATAAAGTCTCTGTTGGTGGACCTGGATGGAACTCCCCAACCTAGTCTCCATCAAAGTAGACTGAAGGAAGCACTGACCTGTTAGATATCCCCGTGGTGTAACTAAGTTTCCATGTATTCCTGAAACCAATGCTTCTATGGGCTGAGGGCAGTAATCTCCACATGACAAAAGTCAAAACTTGACTGTTTTCATCTGTAAAAATGTATGAAAAATTCTTCAGTTGACCCAGATGTTAATATAACTTTGACTTTGTTCATCAGAAAGGAAGAATCATTACTCAGAAAATGCGATCTTACAAAAGAAACTAAAAATCAGAAGGAAAGTAATCAAAGCAATTGCTATTTTTCTCATTCATACTAAGAAGTAAAATAAATTCCTTGGGAAACTAAATTTCTCAAGCATATTTTCTATCTCGTATATTTCATCACAAACATAAAATGTGCAAAAAGAGGGAAAAAAGATTTGTAAACAATTCCCAGTCAATACCCATTAGCTTTTCTTCCAGATACCTGTTCTACTATTCCTTAAACACACCTATTTCAGGCAAGGTTAATGGTTTCAAATGGTTTTTTTTCACCTAAGTTTTTAGGCATAGAGATTTTTATCAGGAAAGTAGAAATGTTAGTCACTCAATCGTGCCTGACTCATTGCAACTCTCCAGGCTCCTCTGTCCATAGGATTCTCTGGGCAAGAATACAAGAGTGCGTAGCTGTTCCCTTTTCCAGAGGATCTTCCTGACCCAGGGATCAAACCCAGGTCTCTTGGAAACAGGAATTTAATTCTGAAGGTTCAGAGAGAAAGCACACAAGCTTGGTAAATTGCCTTCTCTTTGTAGAGATTCTCTTGAAATAAGAAACATAAAAAGTATTTTTAAACGTTGTGTTCTATAAAATGAGCATTTAGGGCACATTTTCAGCATTTGAATTGATCACACATACTGCCCAGTCACCCACTGGACCAGGTGTGGAAGGTGCCACTCCTTGTCTACAGGGTGGTGACGACAAGGCAGTGGTTTCTGATGAGTGTCACTGAAAATGCTTCATGTGTGGGAAGACTCAACAGAAGGAACAGGATCGTGTTCTGAAATGTTTAGATGCTGAATTCAGAGGCCCCTTAGTTCTAAGTGGTATCGTGGTCACTGCAGGGTGTGCCAAAGCCTCAACAGAAGGGACAGGATCGTGTTCTGAAATGTTTAGATGCTGAATTCAGAGTCCCCTTAGCTCTAAGTGGTATTGTGACCACCACAGGCTGTGCCTCAGAAAGTTAATTTTGCCCAGTGCCTTGGGTGGTTCATTTATCAAGCATGCTGTGTAAGACGCTTGGAGGTAAATTCAGCTCTTACTGCAGTGCCCAGAATTATCCAGAGTTCAAAATACGTGAGCAACATAACGTACAGCCTATCCCAAGCCTGAGGGTGGAGGAGGAAGAATTTAGAACTGAGTAACAGACTCAGTTACTGATGTGATGCTCAGCAGTGTCACATGCCTCCGCTCCTTGCTTTGTCAAGGGGGCAAGCCAGCTGACATCTGAGAACAGCTCAGCCTGGCTGCCATCAACCTGCCATGAGTCAGCTCTGTGAATTGTGGTTTGGGTTTCCTTTACCTTGTATCAGGATGCTGAGCTGAGGAAATCCCCTGAGTTTGAGATCTTTCCATCGTTAGTATGTACTGATCTAACTAACCACCACTGATGTAGAGACACATACCTGCACGGAATGGTTGTCTGTAGCCAGTTTCTGTTAAGCAAACACTTATTTAGCAAGAACATATCTTTGTTTCAAGATGAATAGATGTCAGTTATGTTGCTTCTGTCAGGCTCTACGTGCTTAGCCCTGAGCTGGTGGAAAGACAGGGAGAGGGACCTCCCAGGACATAGTGACATGCTTACATCATCAGCTCTGCTCACTCCTATGTCCACGGGACCCACCAACATGTCTGGCAGATGGTAGCTGTGCAGTATTATTTTAGAATGAATGAATGAAGTCACAGAGCAGCCTCAGACTCTGTGAGTGAGACAGCAGGAGGAGTAAACACCACTTCTAATGACATCATCCGTTTCATCATACCATAAAAATTTCCACTGCACCTGAATCCAGTGTGGGAAAAAAAAAAAAAAAACAGATATTGAAGAAATTTTCTAGTTACTATAGCAACAAGAATAGATAGATTTTCCCCTATTTATAAATCATACATATTAGAGTTGAGGAGACATATTTCCACTTTTGTATATCCAAATTAATAACCTTTTCCAGCTAAAAATTTTCTCCTTTCCTGCTTCCATCGTGCAGGAGAAAATGAAACTAGTTTAAAAAATTAGAATTAAATGAACCTTTAAATTATCAGAAAAAGAAAAGCAAATGGAGACAGAGCTTTCAGATATTCTGTTTTCCTTGGAAAACTTCGCCCATGTTCTACTCCAGTGTACCTGCATGTGTGCTCAGTCGCTCAGTCATGTCCGACTCTTTGCAACCCCATGGACTTTAGCCCACCCAGACTCCTCTGTCCATAGGATTTCCCAGGCAAGAATACTGGAGCAGGTTGCCCTTCCCTCCTCCTCCAGGGGATCTTCCAGACACAGAGCTGGAACCTGGATCTCCTGCATTAGCAGGCAGGTTCTTGACCACTGAGCCAGCAGGGAAACCTGCACCTGCACGTATTCCCTGCTCACACAGGGGGGATCTGTACATGCTGAGAACATCTGCCCCCAGCCCAGACTGTCTCCTGCCAGATTCTCACTCATGACTCCAGGCACCTATAGCAGAGACGATGACTCAGCACAAGCGGGGCTTTTGTGAATATGTCTCAGGAAATCCTGAGCAGCAGGAACACTTGAAGTGGAGAGGGCTGTTTAAATCTATGCTCAGGTTCTTGTGGGTCTGTTTTCTCAACTGAAAAATTAGATTAACAGCCAATTTGAGCTCAAAATGTTGTAAAGTAGACAAACTGAGATAACATACATAACCTTCTCAGCACAAGGCCTGGAATGCAGTAAGCGTTCAATGAATGATGATTAATGTCCCTATTATTCCAATTTTTAAAAATCCATAAGGTGTCTTCAAGGCAAGTCAGTAGCTTAATACCAGCTCTTTAATTTCCAAGTTAGTACAACAAAAATATCTTTACACCACTTATTTCTTCACAAGTTGAGGTGATATTATGAGCCATAATCGGAAGCTGACAAAACACTAGTGCAGGTAAAGCAGCAGAACTAGATGTTCCTATTCTCATGGGCCATCAAATGTGTGGAACCTCCACTGGGCCTGCATCAGAAGGCTGGTGCTGTTGGAGAGACGCATTCTCACAGCAGCTGAGTGAACTTGTGCACGTCACCTAAATCACACTGCACCTCAGTTTCAAAATACACATAAGGAAGACGGTGACTGCAGCTGAGAAATTAAAAGACGCTTGCTCCTTGGAAGAAAAGCTGTAACAAACCTAGACAATGTATTAAAATGCAGAGACATCACTTTGCCAACAGATCTCTATACGGTCAAACTTGACTACTGGTTTTTCCAGTAGTCATGTACAGATTTGAGAGTTGGACCATAAAGAAGTCTGAGCACGTAAGAATTGATGCTTTTGAATTGTGGTGCTGGAGAACACTCTTAAGAGTCCCTTGGACGGCAAGGAGATCAAACCAGTCAATCCTAAAGGAAATCAACCCTGAATATTCTTTGGAAGGACTGATGCTGAAGCTGATGCTCTAGTACTGTGGTCACCTGATGAGAAGAGCTGACTCATTGGAAAAGACCCTGTTGCTGGAAACGTCGAAGGCAGGAGGAGAAAGGGGTGACAGAGGTTGAGATGGTTGGATGGCATCACTGACTCAATGGGCATGAGTTTGAGCAGACTCTGGGAGATAGTGAAGGACTGGGAAGCCTGTGTGCTGCAGTCCATGGGGTCCCAAAGAGTCGGATACGACTTAGCAACTACGCAACTGCATATCTTAGGAGTATATGTTTTCTGATACATTTAAAAGACATTTTCTTTATTCGCAGTTTACCAGAATTGACCATTATATTCAAATGCTGAGGAACTACAAAGGACAGACAGTCAATTATGATCAAAAGTAACTGTTAAACTCTCAACTTCACTTAAAATAATATCCTCTAAAAATCAGTATCACAATAATGTAAACTTTACTGGATAGAAAAAATATGATTGCTAAGTCTTCATTTAGAGGGGAAAAAGAAGGACTGGATAAAATATAAATGTCATCTCAAGTATATCCCTGATGTTTCAAAACAGATCACATTCTGGAATAAGAGAAAGAAAGACAAGTAATACTCTCCTTTAACAACTTCTACTTTAATGGCCATTAATTACAGACAGCCCATTCCAGACTAGTCTATGGGGTTTTGTCTAAGTTATCTTTGAGCTGGTGATGGACAACTCTAACTCAAAAGGACCAAATTTCCCATAAATTAAGTATGGAGTCAAATTATAATTGTTATAAAAATACCTTATTTTTAAAATGAATGAATAGTAACAAACATGTATTTGTGATAGCATCATAGACATACACTTCCTAACCATTCATTTTATTTTTTTAATTTATTCATTTTTTAATGGAAGGACAATTTCTTTGCAGAATTTTGTTGGTTTCTGCCAAATATCAGCATGAATCAGCCATAGGTATACATATGTCCCCTCCCTCTTGAAGTTCCCTCACATTTCCCTCCCCATCCCACTCCTCTAGGTTGATACAGAGACCCTGTTTGAGTTTCCTGAATCATATAGCAAATTCCCATTGAATCTATTTTACATATGGTAGTGGAAGTTTCCATGTTACTCTCTTCATACATCTCACCCACTCCTTCCTCCCCCTACTGCATCCATAAGTTTGTTCTCTATGTTTTCTCCATAGCTGCCCTGCAAATAAATTCATCAGTACCATCTTTCTAGATTCCATACATCAGCATTGGTATATGATATTTATCTTTCTCTTTGTGACTTACTTCACTCTGTATAATAGGCTTTAGGTTCATCCACTTAGAACTAACACAACTATGTTCCTTTTTATGTTTGAGTAAGAGTCCATTGTATATATGTGCCAAAGCTTCTTTATTCATTCATCAGTCTATGGACATCTAGGTTGCTTCCACGTTCTAACTATTGCAAATAGTGCTGCAGTGAACATTGGGGTGCATGTGGCTGTTTCAGTTTTGGTTTCCTCAGGGTGTATGCCTAGTAGTGGGATTGCTGGGTCATATGATGGTTTTATTGCTAGTTTTTTAAGGAATCTGCATAATGTCTTACGAACCAGTGAACTCAAATGGACCGGAATGGGTGAATTTAATTCAGGTGACCATTATATCTACTACTGTTAGCAAGAATCCCTTAGAAGAAATGGAGTAGCCCTCATAGTTTAAAAACAAATAGTTCAAAATGAAATACTTTGGTGCAATCTCAAAAAAGATAGAATGATCTCTCTTCGTTTCCAGTGCAAACAATTCAGTATCACAGTAAACCAAGTCTATGCCACAACCACGAATGCCAAAGAAGCTGAGGTTGAACAGTTCAATGAAGACCTACAAGACTTTCTAGAACTAACACAACAAAAAATGTCCTTTTATTATAGGGGACTGGAATGCAAAAGTAGGAAATCAAGAGATACCTGGAGTAACAGGCAAGTTTGGCCTTGGAGTGCAAAGGGCAAAGGATAACAGAGTTTTGCCAAGAGAATGCACTGGTCATAGCAAACACCATCTTCCAACAACACAAGAGACAACTCTACACATGGACATCAACAGATGATCAATACTGAAATCAGACTGCTTGTACTCTTTGCAGCCAAAGATGGAGAAGCTCTATACAGTCAGCAAAAACAAGGCCGGAAGCTGACTGTGGCTCAAGATCATGAACTCCTTATTGACAAATTCAGACTTAAATTGAAGAAAGTAGGGAAAACCACTAGACCGTTCAGGTATGACCTAAATCAATCCCTTATTATTATACAGTGGAAGGGATAAATAGATTCAAAGGATTTTATCTGATAGAGTGCCTGAATAACTATGGATGGAGGTTCATGACACTGTACAGGAGGCAGTGATCAAAACCATCCCCAAGAAGAAGAAATGGAAAAAGGCAAAATGGTTGTCTGAGGAGGCCTTACAAATAGGTGAGAAAAGAAGAGAAGCTAAAGGCAAAGGAGAAAAAGAAATATATATCCATCTGAATGCAGAGTTCCAAAGAATAGCAAGGAGAGATAAGAAAGCCAGCAAATTTGGAAAACTCAGCAGTGGCCGCAGGACTGGAAAAGGTCAGTTTCATTCCAGTCCTGAAGAAAGGCAATGCCAACGAATGTTCAAACTACTGCACAATTGCAATCATCTCACATGCTAGCAAAGTAATGCTTAAAATTCTCCAAGCTAGGCTTCAACAGTACATGAACTGAGAACTCCCAGATGTTCAAGCTAAATTTTAAAAAGGCAGAGGAACCAGAGGTCAACTTTCCACCACCCACTGGATCATAGAAAATGCAAGAGAGTTCCAGAAAAACATCTATTTCTGCTTTATTGACTATGCCAAAGCCTTTGACTGTGTGGATCACGATAAACTGTGGGAAATTCTTAAAGAGATGGGAATACCAGAGCACCTGAACTGCCTCTTGAGAAACCTATATGCAGGTCAGGAAGCAACAGTTAGAACTGGACATGGAACAACAGACTGGTTCCAAATAGGAAAAGGAGTATGTCAAGGCTGCATATTGTCATCCTGCTTATTTAACTTATATGCAGAGTACATCATGAGAAACGCTGGGCTGGAAGAAGCACAAGCTGGAATCAAGATTGCCGGGAGAAATATCAATCACTTCAGATATGCAGATGACAGCACTCTTATGGAAAAAAGTGAAGAAGAACTAAAGAGCCTCTTGATGAAAGTGAAAGAGGAGAGTGAAAAAATTGGCCTAAAGCTCAACATTCAGAAAACTAAGATCATGGCATCTGGTACCATCACTTCATGGGAAATAGATGGGGAAACAGTGGAAACAGTGGCTGACTTTATTTTCTGGGCTCCAAAATCACTGCAGATGGTGATTGCAGCCATGAAATTAAAAGACATTTACTCCTTGGAAGGAAAGTTATGACCAACCTAGACAGCATATTGATAACCAGGGACATTAGTTTGTCCACAAAGGTCCATCTAGTCAAGGCTATGGTTTTTCCAGTGGTCATGTATGGATGTGAGAGTTGGACTATAAAGAAAGCTGAGTGCCAAAGAATTGATGCTTTTGAACTGTGGTGTTGGAGAAGACTCTTGAGAGTCCCTTGGACTGCAAGGAGATCCAACCAGTCCATCCTAAAGGAAAACAGTCCTGCGTATTTATTGGAAGGACTGATGCTGAAGCTGAAACTCCAATACTTTGGCCACCTGATGTGAAGAGCTGACTCACTGGAAAAGACCCTGATGCTGGGAAAGATTGAAGGAAGGAGGAGAAGGGGATGACAGAGGATGAGATGGTTAGATGGCATCACTGACTCAATGGACATGAGTTTGGGTGAACTCCGGGAGTTAGTGATGGACAGGGAGGCCTGGTGTGCTGCTGTTCATGGGGTCACAAAGAGTCGGACACGACTGAGTGACTGAACTGAAGTGAACTGAGCACTGAATCTATAGATTGTATTTAGTAGTATAGTCATTTAAATGAATGGCTAAACTGACTACATAACCATTCATGTTCATTTACAAAAGGACAAAACAGAAATTCTTACCACCTGGGAGGCATTGTAACCAAGAGGAAATGAGCAGAATTAGATTTCTTTTTTTTTTCATCAATGAGAAGGTTAAACAAGGCTGACAGAGAAGAGGTGAGGACTTTCTGCCGGTCATGTGACTGGAACCTGCAAACTCGATAGCAATGAGAAAGTAACACTACCTGATAAAGCAGTCCCCCAGCTATAACACAGTGTGACTTCAGCAGCTGCAGGCAGAAAGCTCTACTGTCCATTTTATGTTTAAATACACATGGATGAAAGCATTAAGTTGAAACTCTCTACTCCAAAATTCTGATCTCCCTATGAACTCATTGATTTCTCCTTTTTCATACTTACTTTGACAGATTCAAGATAGCTGTAAATTTTTGGCTATATCTCCCACTAGAGGGAGGTGTCTAAACTTCCCCTCTTTGAGCTGGGGCTGGCTTTGAGGACTTTCTTTGCCAACCAGCTGTGGCAGACAGGCCATCCTGGGGCTCCCAAGGCCTCATCATACAAAACCCTCACCTTTCCTCCAGAAATCTGCAAGCACTGGCTCTGATAGAGACAACCTCTCCCTAAGTCCAACTGTTTAGAAGCCACCAGGCTGTGAGAAGGCACAAAGGACACACACAGACTGTCCCGTCACAGACAGGTGACTGAGGGTGCCAGTTGTTTAAGCAGTGCTAATGAGTGAGGTATAATTGATACACAAAGCTGCACATAGTTAATTTATCTCATTTGATGAGTTTGGACTTTAAATCATCCCCACCATCAAAGTAACAGACATAGGCGTCACCTCTGAATGTTTCCTTCTGCCTCTTTGGTTGTTGTGTTTGTTTTGTTGTTCTGTTGGAAGAACACTAAGCATGCTTTTAATGGACAGGACCATGTTGTGAGTTAACAGGCACCGCGGTGTAGGGTAGAACTCCACAATTCACTGATCTTGCGCACCTGAAACTTTTTGTCTACTGGATGCCTCTCCATCTTCTCTCCTCCTGCCCCAGCCACTGCTGTGCCCTCAGCTTCTGTGAGTTCACTGTTCGAGATCCTCACATAAACGAGGTTATGCTGTATTCATCCTGTACTCATCCTCATCTCACTCAGCATAATGTTCCCCAGGTTCATCCATGTTGTTGCAAGTGGCAGAATTTCCTTTTTGTTTTTTTTAATAGGCTGAATAACACTCTGTGTGTAATCCACCTTCTCTTTATCCGTTCATCTGTCCACGGACATTTGTGCTGTTCCCATGGCTTGGCTACTGTGATTAATGCTGCAGTGGACACAGGGGTGCAGATACCCCAAGATCAAGCTTTCCATTTCTTCAAATGTTCTTCCACTGGTGGAAATGCTAGATCATGTGCTGATTCTATTTTTAACTTTTGGAGGAACTCCCATTTTGTTTTTTATAGTAGTTACACCATTTTTTAATTTCCTTCCAACAGTACACAGACTAAACACCAGGTAAACGCAAGTCAGAACCACAGAGAAGCCATTTTGAGCTTCTAGACTCAATAGATGCAGCGTGGAAAACAGGAGACAAGGCAGTGCCGGGACTGAGCCACCCGGTCCCCTCCCTACCACTGTCCATGGGAGCTGGGAAGCACCTCTGTCCCACCTGAGCTCCTGACCCACGGGGTTGGGACCAGGGTAAAGGAGCTGTGGCTTCAGGCCCCTGTGTTTTGGGGTGGCTCCAAAACAGATAAGCCAGACATATATCTTCAGCTGAAGAATTTCTTTAATATCCCATGAAAGGCAATATATACTTACCTTACTATTCACTGAAATTATCTATTTCTCAGTCATTTTTTTTTGTTTTATATACACATTGCAATTCCTTCTTATTCTACTGTGATCTAGACCTTGCAGTATAAAATTTAGTGTTAAAGACTTTCTAAAGTATTTACAGGAAATTATTACTATTTACCATCAGTGAAAAGTCACAGTTTCTTTTCAGGTCAAACTGTCAAATTATCAAAAGCCTTACAGAGTAGAAAACAACTCAAAAACAAAAATATGTTTTCCTAATCAGCTTAATTTTTTTCAAAGAATTGTATTCCTTTTGTCTTGAATTCATAGTTGCTATTTTCACAGAGCTGATCTCAACATACTAATTTCCTCTTCATGTTTGGTTGCAAAATAATAAAGCAGTGACAAAACAGTGCCCCATGCATAAGAAAGTGTGGAGCTACTCTGGTATTTCTGGTGACCATTCGTGTTTGCTTCACGCGTTGGGGCAGTTGTGTGGGATAACTCCTGGAGAGCATTTAGAAAGAAGTGAAAGAAAGATTTAATTAGCAAGGGTTAAAACAGAGTAACTTCCTCAGTTAAAAGTGTGCCATTTGTTTATATGAACTGGAAATTGGACTTTCCTTGCCCATGTTCAAGACCAGAACTTTGGTCCATCCATCAACTACCAGAGGAAGGGTTTTGCTTTTCCATAAACTAAATACACTGGCAATTTAAAGAAGCTTTCAGTAATACTTAGAAAAAAATATCAATGAAGTTTCTAAGAGAAAAACCAAAGCTCAGCACTTAGGTGTAGCAAGTTTGCCATCTACTGATCAGTAGGATATCTTTCTTTTAATGGAAAAGGAAATTCTGAATGTGGGTGCGGCTGCTGCATCTGAAATAGTAATATCAATATTTTAAGGCAAAAGCATTAAATACACAGCTTCCAGGTATGCAGCCCTAGGCTGAACCTGGGGAGGAGCCAGGTATTAGGCTGTTCAGCCTCCAGAATGATTACCACCTGATGCGGATACACAAGGAAGGTCTTTAAGGAAAGACAGAATGTGTCTCAGATCTAGCAAGAGGGGCAGACAGGTGTGCCATTGTTCTGTCCTCCACTATCTTTGGGGTGTTCAGAAGCAGCCTGCCCTACTCCCTGTCATTGCAAAACACTTGAGTGCCTGAGGAAGATATTGTAGAAGTTGGCCCTGCCTCTGAGGAAAGAGTCTAAGTAGTTCAGACAATGGAAAAGGATGTTGCTACTGATCAAAGGTTCGTTTCTTATTGCTTAATTGAGACAAACACGTAAGCCCATTAATCTATCCAATAACCCTCCCTACCTGATGCTCACATGAACAGCCAGCCACTGAGGCAGAGACCATCTTCCCATTTCCTGTAGGCAAACATTGAGTGTGTGAGGATTCAAGTGATAGACAAGGTCAGGGAAGACTGGTCCTGTCCTAATGGAGTTGAGGCTTTGGTGTGACGTGTTCTTTGGTGATCACACACTCCAGGCCAAATGGTGCTCCAGAGTGTTAATTCTCACCTAATCTGTGCTCTCTGCAGCTAGGTTTATTTAACAGCTTTTAAATTTTAGAGGCAAAATCATCTACCTCTATGGAATTCATCATAGGATAAGTGATTGTTAATTAATTCAAAAGAGCTTGTTTTCCAAAGTAAAAACTAGAGCTGTTTCACATGTGTGGATACTTCAGGGATTCCATTCTCTAGGGGAAGAGAATGCATTTTATTTTAGAATAAAATTCCAAATTGACAGCTGCCAGTTTGAAAAAAGAAAGGTTAATTTTTCTTTGAGACTGACTACATTTAATTTGCAAGTCTTAAATTATTCTAAAATCATTTCATTTCTGGTGAGATTTGTTTCCAAGAAGAAAATAGATATTTGATTAAAAATACATGGCTCTAAGTTTTAGGAGACTTTTCATAAATTATTTTTTGTACAGAATGTCTATTGATAACTTTCTCTGGTTTTTCCCCACATTTCCCCATCTCTTGTTCAGTAAACTGTTTTTAAACCTTTACTCTGGAGCATTGCACTGAAAGAACAGCAATGGAAAGCAATCAATCATTCCCACAAGGAGTTCAGGGAAAATAAACAGACGTTGGCAGGTGGGCTGTGTGTTTGTGGGAGAGGCAGGGCACAGCATCAATCCTTAGCCTGCAGATTAAGCCAGTTCTGTTCTCTGTGTAGTCAGTTTATTTCAATAAAAAGCAACAGATTTAATGCATTTAGGTACATGTAGGAGGTTCTAGGGTCAGAATCCTTGTTTAGAAACCTCTAGCAGAGGCGGAGTGTGTGACTTTAGGCAGTGTGTTTACTCCTCTGCCTCGAAGCCACCATCTGTACTGGAGTAACAAACATTCCCACCCCACGAGACCAGTAAAACACGTAGAGGATGACTGTGTCCCATCCACACAAACTCAACATCAGAATATACTTCTTCTGCATTTCCTACTTGGGAATGTTCCAGAAAATGCCCTCATGGTACTTGGGAGGGCCGTAAGCCTCCAACATGGAGTGTTCCAAATCACCCTTCTGTGAGACACCTGTTTCTAGTCATGATGATGATGGTGCTGCTGATGATGTTGGTGATAATGATGGTCATGATGATGATGATGATGGTGGTGGTGACGATGATGGTGATGGTAGAGATGATGGTGATGATTGAGGTGATGATGGCAATGGTGTTTATGATGATGGTGATGATGATGATCATAATGATGGCCATAATGGTCATGATGATGGTGATGGTGACGATGATCATGGCCATGATGGTGATGATGATAATAATGTTGATGAGAGTTTGTTCCCTGATTTTTTTCAGTGTTAGTGTTTTTGCTCTTTTTCCATAGAAACTCTCCTCTTCCATGTGTGCCTGTTTCAATGTCCCTCTCCAGCATCTCATTGAAAATCTAGTGAAGTGAAAGTTGCTCAGTCGTGTCCAGCTCTTTGCAACCCCAAGGACTATATAGTCCATGGAATTCTCCATGCCAGAATACTGGAGTGGGTAGCCGTTTCCTTCTCCAGGGGATCTTCCCAACCCAGGGATCAAACCCAGATGTCCTACATTGTAGGTGGATTCTTTACCAGCTGAGCCACCAGGGAAGCCAAAATCTAGCCCTGCTATTTAATTGCATTTCACCCCAACCACAAAGCCAGGGCCCAGTCCTGTGTTTGGTCCGGTAGCACTTGTCTTTAGGTCATATTCCCTGCAGACAGGGATGGAGTGAAGTGTGTCATGCCTACTGTTTATGAGGATCATCTGGAGTGTAGAGGGGCTGGGGTGGGCGGGGAGAGAAACCCATGGCTACCCCAACAGGGAGCTCAGGAGGGAAAGGGCTTCTCGAAGCTGTGCAAGGCAGAAGTCAGCCAGGCAGTGAAAGAGTCCATTTAGAAACCCTCTCTTCCCACCTGCCTCCTCAGTCCACTTCTGGTGCACCTGAATGTGTGGAAATAGAAAAGATGCTATTTTTATTAAAAATTGACAGTGATATAAAGCTAATGTAGATGTAATTGCTCATAAATTATTTATTATAATAATTCTGACTCTATGGCCCAAGATTTTCACTAGTACTCTTATGTATCTTAGAATATCTTTGAAGTGAGTATATGTAAAAGCATGTAGAAAACCATTGTGGATGATATGCACAACATCTGAAATCTTGGAAGTATGAAATATTTAAGTCATATGTAATGAGCATTATATTTAGAAGAAACATACTTTTCTATGTAAGAGACTGATGAACACCAAGGGACAAACACTTCATACTGAATGATACTTCTGTTTGAATTATGTCAAGCACCTCATGTAAATAAGGAAAAGCTTGACATATCAGATTATATCTCCAGCAATAGCATATGTTTTTTATATACAACAAAAATATGTGAAAGGAAAACCAGATATTTTCCCATGCTTGCCAGTTATCCTGACAAAATACTTGTCACTGAAACCTACCCATTTTTGCTGCCTCCTCATAGATTACTTTTGGAGGTAAATTTCAAACATTGTATAATTTCACCCATAGTAAATTCAGTATGCACATCTAAAATTTTTTTTTCATAATGCAAAGTACTTATTATCAATAGACAATATATACATTAATAATCAACAAAAATTAAACAAAGCTACAATTTCCAAACAGTGTGTGTGATTCACACTATGTTCTTTATCTTAGAGTTCAGTTCAGTCGCTCAGTTGTGTCCGACTCTTTGCGACCCCATGAATTGAGGTACGCCAGGCCTCCCTGTCCAACACCAACTCCCGGAGTTCACTCAAACTCATGTCCATCGAGTCGGTGATGCCATCCAGCCATCTCATCCTCTGTGGTCCCCTTCTCCTCCTGCCCCCAATCCCTCCCAGCATCAGAGTCTTTTCCAATGAGTCAACTCTTCGCATGAGGTGGCCAAAGTATTGGAGTGTTCTTTGGAAGGACTGATGCTAAAGCTAAAATATTTTAAAGGTAAATACAATGCTATTATTCTATCTAAATAAATAATATAGTTATTATCATTAAATATGCAATGTGTGCATGCTCAGGCATGTCTGATTCTTTGCAACCCCATGGACTGGGGCTCACCAGGCTTCTCTGTCCATGGGATTTCCCAGGCAAGAATACTGGAGTGGATTGCCATTTCCTACTCCAGGGGATCTTCCTGACCCAGGGATTTAACTCATGTCTCTTGTGTCTCCTACATTGGCAGATGGATTTTTTACCATGAGTGCCACCTAGGAAACCCTAAATATCCAGGCAATTTTCAAATATCCATGGATTTTCAAATACCCTTCATTGTCATAATTTTGTAATTATTATGCTTGTATCTAGGGCAATATATCGTGTATAGATTGCAATCCTTGACATTTCTCTCTTAATACAAGGTAGTTCTCCTCTCTGGCTGGAGAAGGAAATGGCAACCCACTCCAGTGTTCTTGCCTGGAGAATCCTGTGGAAAAAGAAGCCTGGTGGGCTGCTGTCCATGGGGTCGCACAGAGTCAGACACGACTGAAGCAACTTAGCATGCATGCATGCATTGGAGAAGGAAATGGCAACCCACTCCAGTGTTCTTGCCTGGAGAATCCCAGGGACAGAGGAGCTTGGTGGGCTGCTGTCTATGGGGTCACACAGAGTCGGACACAGTTGAAGTGACTTAGCAGCAGCAGTTCTCCTCTCTGGCACTATAATCCTGGAGAATCTCTCTCAATCTGGGTTTCATAGATCAGATTCCATTGGCATTGTGGAACCTACTTCGCCATCCCCATTATTTTCTTTAAAGTTCTGGCTAGATCTGGATGAGAGTCCAGGTTTTATTGTCTTGCTGACAGCACTTCATGGGTGATGGGGGCCTTCAGAGTACTCATTCCTCATACTGTCCAGTTGTCTTTTTCTATCTTATCCATCACTTATCACATTACCTAGACCTCCTATTTCTAAAAGAGTTACAAAATGGTGATAGTCTAATTAATAATTCCTTTTTAAAGTTTCTTAGTTGAATTTTCTCTAGATAAACTTGTCTAGAGAAATTTCAGACATTATATACCTAGGTTGTTATCATAGTTTCAGTGGTTAAGTACATCTGCATATTTGACATGTACTCAATTTGAAGTACCCAGATATGAGCATCTGGGAAAATCTCATAAAAACAGGTTTATTAATATGAATGATTTTTGGACATTTACCTCTGTATTAGCTTTAGACCATCATCAGTTTTAAATAAAATACCATCTTTTCTATATTATACTCACTCATATAATGAATGATGGCCCTTAAAGACAGGCCCATATCTTAACCCCTGAAAACTATGAATGTGATCTTACTGGAAATATTTTTTGCCAATGTGATTAAGTTAAGGATCTTAAGATGATCATCTTGGATTATCTGAGTGGACTTTAGATGCAGTGACAAGTGACTTTATAAGAGACACAGGAAATACAGAGGAAAAGAGGAGAAGGCCATGTGAATATTGACCAAATGCTTGTGGTGTGGCCATTGGCTGAGTGAAGCCTGGAGCAAGCAGAAACTTCAAGAAGGAGAGTCTTCTGCCTGAACCTTGAGAAGAAGCATGGCCCTCCAAGGGATACCTTGACTCAGCTTCTGACTCTAGGACTGAAAGAATGAATCTGTGTCCTTTTAAGCCACCTAGCTTGTGACACTTTGTTTAGCATCTGTGAAAATAAGTACCCCATCATTTGGCTGAACTGAGCTTCCAGGCATATATATAGAAAAATCAAATAAATGATTTTTTCCCTGACACAACTCAAGAGCTTCACAAACACAGCATTCATCCTTGTAAAGGCTGCCGAGGAAGAAGAAGAAAGCAGACTCTTGCGAACATGCTGCCATGTGGGAGGGATGCCCAGGCCTCAGAAAGGCAGGACGCGGAGCTTTGGCCTCCGGAGTCAGATCCTGAGACGGCAGGCGGGGGCGGGGTGGGGGGCCAGGCGCTCAGGCCCCACCTCTCTGCTCCGAGGGCTGCTGCGTCAGTCTCTCAGAAGTTCCATCTTATCCCCTGAGCCTTTTGTTCCCTGACCCCGACTGACACAGGGGTCGTTCCCAGTGAGCCGTGGAAGTCCTAGTTCCCTCAGCTCTGCGTGTCTTCTTTGGGGTTTTACTTCGTGTGTGGACACTGCTGCATGGTCGTGTGTGAAAGCAGCGAGCATGGGTCTGAGGTTTCTGTTTAAGAAAACCACATTCCAAGAGTGAATTCATCTTTCTGTTAACAAAAATAGGTTGAAGGCACTTGCATATAGACACATAAAAGTGACAGGCATTTCAGGATGCAGATGGAAGAAAAGACCAAACCTAAAAAGAGGTGCACTTCTCCTCCTTACTGAGATAGGGAACTTTTCCCCCAGAGAGCAATTTATTGTGAACACATAATAAAAAAAAAAAGTGTTTATACACAAATACTTCACATGGAAAAATTCACAACATGGTAAGAAGGAATAATTAGTTTAATGATTAATTTATTTCTCCAAGGCAGAGCCAAAGCACAGCAACAACAACAAAAGAATTAGGACTTGAAGCAAAGAATAAAACCAGAGAAGTGTGAAATGGAAGTTAGGAACTAAAACTACACAATGTTTCTCTATATATTATCTCTTTGCATCAGCATGTTTAACACCAAGAATAAGTGTTGAGACTGTTAGGGAAGAAAACAGTCTTTTCCTTCTCCCCTTCTTCTAGATTCTCTGCTGGGACCCCTGTAATAAAAGACAGATTAACAAGAGAAAAACAAACACAAGTTTATTAACACGTACATCTCAAATATACATGGGAAAGTCAGGGAAAAGTAACTCAGAGAGATAGCTTAAAATTTGAACTTACATATCGTCTTCAGCTAAAACCAAGGAAGAAGGATCTGGGGGAGTCTGGGTCTGCAGTGGCCACAGAGAAGCACAGTAAACAAAGGTGAGACTTTTTATGCAG